>NC_057797.1:222609396-222618940 GCF_018294505.1 Triticum aestivum
AGCGTCGCAGGGAAGAGGACGGCGGCGGCTCGGTAGGCGGCGGCGGGCGGCGGATGGGCCTCGGGGGCCCGATCTGGGCCTCCCGGGCCGGCGGCGGCGACGAAGTGGGGCGGTGGTGCGGGCGTATCCCGGTGTGACACGTGGCGGTGACGGCTGGGTCGGACGTTGTCCGGCTCCGTCCGGACACGTCCGGCGGCGGCGGAGACGGATCTAGGGTTTGGACAAGGGGGGATCCGGATTTTCGGAGGAGGGGCTAGTTTTATAGGTAGAGGGAGCTAGGAGAGTCCAAATGAGGTGCGGTTTTTGGCCACGCGATCGTGATCGAACGCTCTAGGGCATGGAGCAGAGTTTGGTGGGTTTTGGGGCAAATTGGAGGGGTGTTGGGCTGCAACACACACGAGGCCTTTTCGGTCCCTCGGTTAACCGTTGGAGTATCAAACGAAGTCCAAATGGCACGAAACTTGACAGGCGGTCTACCGGTAGTAAACCAAGGCTGCTTGGCAAGTCTCGGTCCAATCCAGAAATGTTTAATCCCCACACACGAAAGAAAGTTAGAAATGACCACCGGATGAGAACGAAGCGCCGGAATGCAAAACGGACAACGGGGAAAATGCTCGGATGCATGAGACGAACACGTATGCAAATGCAATGCACGTGATGACATGATATGAGATGCATGACAAAGACAACAACACACGGAGACAAAGACCCGAACCCGGGAAAAAAAATAACTTAACACCGGAAATGGCAAGAGTTGGAGTAGAAATAGGGAAAGTTACATCCGGGGTGTTACAACACTCCACCACTACGAAAGGATCTCGTCCCGAGATCTAGGACTGAAAGAACGCCGGGTACTCAGAACGGAGGTGATCCTCGCGTTCCCAGGTAGCTTCACGGTCGGAATGGTGTGACCACTTGACTTTGAGAAATTTGATTGACTTGTTGCGAGTCTTGCGTTCAGTCTCTTCAAGAATAGCAACTGGGTGCTCACGATAAGAGAGATCTTCTTGGAGCTCAATGTCCTCGAAGTTGACGATGTTGTCAGGAGTCTTGAAGCACTTTCGAAGCTGAGAGACATGGAACACGTCATGAACATTTGCAAAGTTTGAAGGAAGCTCGAGTTGATAGGCGAGGTCGCCTCTCTTGCTGACAATCTTGAAAGGTCCCACGTATCTAGGGGCAAGCTTCTGTTTGATACCGAAGCGACGAGTACCTTTCATAGGAGAGACACGGAGGTAAACATGATCTCCGATCTCGAAAGCCAAATCGCGGTGCTTACTATCATAGTAGCTCTTCTGATGGGATTGGGCTGCTTTGAGGTTATCACAAATGACTTTGCACATTTCTTCTGCTTCTATGATTAAGTCATTACCCAAAAGCTGACGTTCGCCGATTTTAGACCAGTTGAGAGGGGTACGGCACTTCCTGCCATACAGAATTTCAAAAGGGGCCTTGCCCGAACTTGCTTGAAAAATGTTGTTGTAGGAGAATTCAGCATAAGGAAGACAATCCTCCCACTTCATGCCGAAGGAGATCACACAAGCCCTGAGCATATCTTCAAGAATCTGGTTGACACGCTCGACTTGCCCGCTTGTTTGAGGATGGAAAGCTGTGCTGAAGCGGATGTTGGTGCCCATGGCCTTCTGAAAAGAATCCCAAAACTTCGAGGTAAAGATGATGCCACGGTCTGAAGAGATCACTTAAGGAATACCGTGCAGAGAGACAATACGAGAGGTATAGAGTTCCGCCAATTGAGCTGCAGTGATTGACTCTTTGATAGGAAAAAAGTGAGCCACTTTGGTGAGTTTGTCGATGACAACGAATATAGCATCATTGCCACGCTTGGACTTTGGAAACCCAGTCATGAAGTCCATTTCAATGTGGTCAAACTTCCATTCTGAAATGGCAAGAGGTTGGAGGAGACCTGCTGGCCTTTGGTGTTCTGCCTTCACTCTTCTGCAGACATCACATTCATTCACGAATTGAGCGATCTCGCGCTTCATTCGAGTCCACCAATAAGCTTGCTTAAGGTCCTGATACATCTTCGTGCTCCCAGGGTGGACGGAGAGGAGAGAATTGTGAGCCTCGTCCATGATCACTTTACGGAGGTCACCTTTGGGTACAACAATACGATCCTCGAAGAAGAGAGTGTCCTTGTCATCAAGGCGGTAGAACTTGTACTTGGACTGACTCTTGGCAATCCCAATCTTCACCTTTTTCACCATAGCATCAAGAAGTTGGGCTTGGCGAATCTGGTCTTCTAAGGTAGGAGAGACTTGAAGGTTGGCGAGGAAACCTTGCGGAACAACTTGCAGATTAAGTTTGCGGAAAGCTTCACAAAGCTCGGGTTGATAAGGCTTGAGAATCAGACTGTTGCAGTAAGCTTTCCTGCTCAAAGCGTCAGCAATCACATTAGCCTTGCCTGGAGTATACTCGATACTCGGATTATACTCTTGAATCATTTCGACCCATCGAGTTTGCCTGAGGTTGAGATTAGGCTGAGTGAAGATGTACTTGAGACTCTTGTGATCAGTGAAAATATCCACTTTTCTTCCCAATAGAAGATGTCTCCAAGTCAAAAGAGCATGCACAACTGCCACCAACTCGAGATCATGAGTGGAGTAGTTCTTCTCATTAGGCTTCAACTGGCGAGATGTATAAGCAACAACTTTCTTCTCTTGCATCAATACTGCGCCAAGACCTTGGAGAGAGGCATCACAAAAGAACTCGTACGGCTTGGATTCATCAGGTGGAGTCAGAACTGGAGCAGTGATCAATTTCTCTTTCAAAGTGTTGAAAGCAATATCGCACTCCGGAGACCAAACGTACTTGACGTGCTTCTGAAGAAGATTAGAGAGAGGCTTCGCGATCTTAGAAAAGTTTTCAACGAATCTTCGGCAATAGCTTGCGAGACCGAGAAAACTGCAGAGTTGCTTCACATTCTGAGGAGGTTCCCAATTCACAATTGCAGACACCTTCTCAGGATTCACGGCAATGCCCTTGGCAGAGATGATATGACCAAGATAAAGAACCTCATCAAGTCAAAATTCACACTTGGAGAACTTGGCGTAGAACTGATGTTCTCTGAGCTTATCGAGAACCAAACGCAAATGCTTGGCATGATCTTCCTTGTTCTTGGAGAAAACCAGAATGTCGTCGAGATAGACCAAAACGAAGTCATTGGTGTAGGCATTGAAGATGAAATTCATCATGCGAGAGAACGTCGGAGGAGCGTTGGCGAGGCCAAAAGACATGAACCAAAGCTTGTTCTGAATGCTGTCTTGGGAATATCTTCTTCACGAATGCGAATCTGGTGATAACCCATACGGAGATCAAGCTTGGAGAATACTTGGGCACCTTTGACTTGTTCGAACAGCTCATTGATGTTGGGAAGTGGGTATTTGTTCTTGATGGTCTTCTTGTTCACTGGACGGTAATCAACACAAAGTCGGTCCGTTCCATCCTTCTTCTTCACAAAAAGAACACCACAACCCCACGGAGAAGAACTAGGCCGGATGAGACCCATTTTCTCTTGCATATCGAGTTGCTTCTTCAGCTCTTTCAACTCTTCAGGTCCGAGCTTGTAAGGACGTTTGCACACAGGTTCCGTACCAGGCTCAAGATCAATAACGAATTCAACTGGCCGGTGCAGAGGCATTCCTGGGAGCTCTTCTGGAAAGACGTCTTGATATTCGCAAACAACTGGAATTTAAGAGATGGCATCCAATTCACCCTTCTCATTGAGAGAAAACAGACGGATGGAATTATCTCGAGCGGCAAAGACAATTACATCCTCAGACGAATGAGTCAATTGAATCTGACTGGCTGCACAATCAAGCTGAGCCTTGTGCTTAGAAAGCCAATCCATCCCGAGAATAAGATCAATATCCGAGTTACCAAGAACCATTGGAGAAGCCAGAAACTTGAAATCACCCATCAAGATAGAAATATCCGGAACCATCAAACTAGAACTCAGACGCTTAGCCGGAGAGATGACTTGCATAGCTCTAGGTAAAGCCTTAGTACTAAAATTGTTCTCCGGTGCAAATGGGAATGACATGAAGGAATGCGATGCACCAGAGTCAAAAAGTACTTTTGCGGGAATATCATTAACAGGAAGGTTACCCATGATCACATCTGACGAGTCCTCTGCCTGAGCTGCATTCATCAAATTGACCTTGGCATGCTTGGGGTTATGCTTGACCACAGTTGTACTTGTCGATCTGATAGGAGGAGGAGGAGGAAGACGCCTCTGGTTGAGACACTTGTTGGCATAGTGACCCTTCTGTTGGCACTTGTTGCACGTGACCTCTGAAAGCGGACGGTGATACGGAGCACTCGATCTTGGAGCTTGAGACGAAGTCTTGTTCTGAAAGCCAGGGTTGGGTGGGTGGGAAGAACCACTGCCACCTTTGCTCTTCTGCTGATACGGCTGACGGAACGGAGGAGGAGGAAGCCAAAACTTCTGCTGCTTGGCCACTTGAGTAGAGGAAGAAGGAGTAACATCTCTGACTCGCTTCTTGGAAGCATCACACCTCAACTGAGCAGCCTCTTGCTTCAGTGCCATGTTGTAGAACACATCGTACCTCAAGGGTTCAAAGAGAACAAGAGCTAGCTGAATTTCTTCTATGAGACCACCCCTGAACTGGTATATCATGCTCTTCTCATTAGGGACGTCTTGCTTGGCAAAGCGGGCGAGCTGCTGGAACAACTTGTTGTAGTCATAGACAGACAAAGAGCCTTGCTTCAGATTGCGGAATTCCTCACGCTTGCATTCAACCACGCTATGCGGAATATGATGAGCTCGGAAATCTCGACGGAAATCATCCCAAGTGATAACATGTCCACCTCTGGAGTCCTTGTACTGCTGGAACCATTCTCCAGCTTGATCTTTGAGTTGGAAGGAAGCGAACTTGACAAAGTCCTCAGGCCTAACGTTACTGCACTCGAAATGCTTACACAGATCCACAAGCCAATCGTCAGCATCGGTTGCCTCAACACAATTGCTGAAAGTCTTTGGCCCGTTAGCAAGGAACTGGTTGAGTGTAGCAAAGTGACTCTGATTGCTGCCTTGATTCCCTTGACTGCCTTGATTGCGCCCTTGAAGAATTTGCATGATCAACTGTGTGTTTGCATTGGTTGCGGCCATCACAGCTTGCCATGCCTCTGGAGGAGGTGGAGGTGGTGGCGGATCAGGATTCGGAGTCGTGCGCGTTGGAGGATCCATCCTGAAGAGGTTGACCACCATTAGCACATTGACAGATAAATATTGAAGCTGAATCCAACGGAATGAAAATTGCAACATATAGTCTTCACATCCGAACAAAATGAACGAATGCATTCCTCTTGAAATGGTCACATATCCATAAATTGAGAAGCCACGTAGAATTAAGGTAGAGAAATAAATCAACAAGGTACGGATCAAGAACGAATAATCGGTAAGAAATCCCAATCTCAAACCAATATCCGTGGAAGAAGAACTAGAGCTACTAGAATTCCCACCTATAAAACTCCCGAACCTTTCCGGTTATGCAATCAGGTGTTGGGGATACAGGGGAAGCATAATATCTCACCCAAACTAGCAAATCCTACATCCAGCTGTATCCATCCTTCAACACATAACCAAGAAACCTTCGGAAACCATCTACCTCAACCTTCGAAAAGCATCCGTTATACAAGTTATGGCGATACTCCCGAACTCCCGCCCCAGTACTAGGTGGCGTCGAGGTTATCTCACCAACGAACTGCATAAAAGAGATTTTCGATGTCGGCGTACTAGACTCAGGTATTCCAGAACTGCAACGATAAAATTATGATGACAACACCTCAGAGCTCAACTCCCCGGGACACTTCCACTAAACCCCTGACAGGAGGCACCAAGACAATGTTCTCATCATAAAACCATCGGAACGATTCCAAGATACCCGCGTGATCCTAAAAAAAATTGTGAAATTTGAGAAGAGAAGAGTCAAAACTCTACGTCAGGATGCCTTACCAGAGCGATGAGGAGACTGGGAACTAAAAAGAATTCCTAAACTCTCCGATATATAATTCCTAAATAACTCAAAACATTTTTCTAGACACAACTCGGCCGCTAAAAACGATCAAGCAATGGGGCTCCTAAGGTCGGGGAAGGCTCTGATTACCAACTTATAACACCCTCGATGCGACTATAGCTCCCACGTGTCGAGGCACGACTTAGAGATATAATCGCATTGAAGGCATATGTCGCAAGTTAGGCAATCTTCACAACATCCCATGTAATAAGATAATAAAAAGGGAGATAACATAGTTGGCTTACACTCGCCACGTCAACCAAGTGCATAAATAACATTACATCATCCAAACACTCATGGCCCGACTACGGCGCTAAAATAAAAGAGAACCCAACATGCGACACGGTCCCGTTCACCCCCAACTGGGCACCACTACTGATCATCGAGAGAGGAGACATAGTAACGTTGAGAGTCTTCGTCGAACTCCCACTTGAGCTCATACGCGTCTCCTGGAGCGGAATCATCAGGCCCTGCATCTGGTGTAATAGTAATCTGTGAGCCACAAGGACTCAGCAATCTCGCACCCTCGCGATCAAGACTATTTAAGCTTATAGGTATGGCAAGGTAAATATATGGAGCTGCAGCAAGCGACTAGCAAGTATGGTGGCTAACTTATCCGCAAAAGAGAGCGAGAAGAGGAGGCAAAGCACGAGCGAGAAGCTAGAGAACAACCTGTGCAAACATTACTCCAACACCGTGTCCACTTCCCGGACTCTGCCGAGAAGAGGCCATCACGGTAACACACTCAGTTGATTCATTTTAATTGATTAAGGTTCAAGTTATCTACAACCGGACATTAACAAATTCCCATCTGCCCATAACCGCGGGCACGGCTTTCGAAAGTTCAATCCCTGTAGGGGAGTCCCAACTTAGCCCATGACAAGCTCTCACGGTCATCGAAGGAATAGACCTCCTCTCAAGACGTTCCGATCAGACTCGGTATCTTGGTTACTCAAGACACTTCGACAGGTTAAAACAAGACCAGCAACACCGCCCGAATGTGCCAACAAATCCCGATAGGAGCTGCACATATCTCGTTCTCAGGGCACACTCAAATGAGACTAGCTACGAGTAAAACCAACCCTCAAGTTTCACCGAGGTGGCCCCGCAGGCAGCTCAGTTCGGACCAACACTCAGAGGGAGCACTGGCCCGGGGGGTTTAAAATAAGATGACCCTCGGGCTCCGGTAACCCAAGGGAAAAAGAGGCTAGGTGGCGAATGGTAAGACCAATGTTGGGCATTGCTGGAAAAGCTTTAATCAAGGCGAAATATCAAGGGGTTCCCATTATAACCCAACCGCGTAAGGAACGCAAAATCCGGGAACATAACACCGATATGATGGAAACTAGGGCGGCAAGAGTGGAACAAAACACTAGGCGAGAGGCCGAGCCTTCCACCCTATACCAAGTATATAGATGCATTAAGATAACATGGCAATATAATGATATCCCAACAAGTAAATAAGAGATGTTCCAACAAGGAACGGCCTCCAATCTTCACCTGCAACTAGCAACGCTATAAGAGGGACTGAGCAAAGCGGTAACATAGCCAATCAACGGTTTGCTAGGACAATGGTGGGTTAGAGGTTTGACATGGCAATTTGGGAGGCTTGCAAGCAAGTGGTAGGCATCGTAGCAATGGCATAGCAAAAGAGCGAGCAAACTAGCATAGCAAAGATAGTAGTGATTTCGAGGGTATGATCATCTTGCCTGCACAGTTGTCAGAGTTGACTGGATCCTCAAAAGCAAACTCAACGGGCTCCTCGTTAGCGAACTCGTCTCCCGGCTCTACCCAAACAAGACAAACAAGCAACAAGGATACAATCAACCACGTGCAAACTCAAACAACACGATGCAAAGATGATATGCTATGCGGGATGCGATGCGGGATGCAAAATGCAAGATATGACAGGAAATGCATGAAGCTGGCCTCAACTTGGAAATCCAAGTGTGCCACTGGAAAGATGAGATGAAATCGCTTGAAAACGATATAAAGAACGTCGAAATCGGAGTTACGGTTTGGAAATGGCAAGCGATTCAAATATGACACCGGTTTGCGATTTACAGCAAGTAGGCATCTAAATGCAACGAAATGAACATGCTACAGCCACCAAACATGACAACAAAATACATGGCAGGGAAGCATTCAAGATTCTTAACAAAAGTCTAGCACTAAGCTACGGCCAAATCATCCATTAACAAGTTCAAACAAGCATGGCAAAAATGCAAATGACAAACAGATCTCAGACTTAGTGAAATTAACATTTGTTTGGAATTTCAGATCATATAGCCCTCTTTGGAGCAACAAAACAACATGCTACAGGATCTGAACATGACAAAGAAAGACATGGCATGGAGCTACTCAACAAGCTTAACAAAAGTCCCTTAGTGACCTTGAGCCAAAAGGGATCACAAAATATCCTAACAAGCACACGAACATAGCAAAAACATAAACAGGTTTCAGACTTAGTGAAAAACTGGGACATGCTGAAACATAACTCACGAAGGCATGTTTACGAGCTCGATGCACTCACTACGGTGCAAGTCATGGCAAGACAAGCATACATCCCTTAAGAAGGCACAAAATGCAAGCTAGACATGGCAAGAACAATGGCATAGCATGCACGGATCAACTACAATAACATCGGCAAAATCGCAAACAAGTTGACGATCTGCCCAGATTCGCAACGAAGCAAAAGTAGAGCTCGATTGACTCAAGCTAGGGTGATCCATAATTGCAAACAAAGACATGGATGGATAGAGCACTACAATATTAACAAAATTCCCTTATTGATCATCCTCAAAAGAGGCACGGATCACTAGGAAACAACATGAACATATGGCATCATGAGATAAACAATCCCAGGACCTAGTGAAATCACTAAGTCCCTGAAAACAGAATTAGCAAGTGCACCACTTTGCAAGCTTGCACAAGTCACCACACACATCCTAAAAATACATGGGTTGCACCTCTGGAGAGATGACAAAACCCTTAACAAAACACATGTAGAACTCACGGGCATAGCATGCACACAATAATCATGGCAAAAATGACAAAAGTGCTAAACGGAGTAACAGATCTGACAATTATCTCAAGTAGCCCTCTTCTAACAGCATTTCGGGCATCAAGATGAACTCTAATGAAAATGATGCAATGGAATGAAATGATTTAATCTCTGAGATGAACATTTTGATATGCTATATGCCCAAATCGGAGCTACAGATGCAAAGTTACGGGGCCCCGAACAGAGGCACTTGGATCTGCAATTTCGGGAGTTAGCAAAAAAACACCTCCTAGGGTTTACTGTAGCCGCCTCTGATCTGGATCGGGGCGCGCCTCCCGAGGATCACCGGAGAGGAGTTGGCGGCGGCCGGAGGAAGGGGAGCTCGCCGGGCCTTGGCCGGCCGGCGAGACGGCGACGATGCGGCGGCGGGGTCGGAGAGGTGGCGGGCGAGGCGGTCGGCAACGGGCGAGGCGGTCGGCAACGG
>NC_057797.1:222619361-222626328 GCF_018294505.1 Triticum aestivum
GGACGGCGGCGGCTCGGTAGGCGGCGGCGGGCGGCGGATGGGCCTCGGGGGCCCGATCTGGGCCTCCCGGGCCGACGGCGGCGACGAAGTGGGGCAGCAGCGCGGGCGTATCCCGGGGCGACATGTGGCGGTGGCGGCTGGGTCGGACGTTGTCCGGCTCCGTCCGGACACGTCCGGCGGCGGCGGAGACGGATCTAGGGTTTGGACGAGGGGGGATCCGGATTTTCGGAGGAGGGGCTAGTTTTATAGGTAGAGGGAGCTAGGAGAGTCCAAATGAGGTGTGGTTTTCAGCCACGCGATCGTGATCGAACGCTCTAGGGCATGGAGCAGAGTTTGGTGGGTTTTGGGCCAAATTGGAGGGGTGTTGGGCTGCAACACACACAAGGCCTTTTCGGTCCCTCGGTTAACCGTTGGAGTATCAAACGAAGTCCAAATGGCACGAAACTTGACAGGCGGTCTACCGGTAGTAAACTAAGGCCGCTTGGCAAGTCTCGGTCCAATCCGGAAATGTTTAATCCCCACACACGAAAGAAAGCTAGAAATGACCATCGGAGGAGAACGAAGTGCTGGAATGCAAAACGGACAACGGGGAAAATGCTCGGATGCATGAGACGAACACGTATGCAAATGCAATGCACGTGATGACATGATATGAGATGCATGACAAAGACAACAACACACGGAGACAAAGACCCGAACCCGAGAAAAAAATAACTTAACGCCGGAAACGGCAAGAGTTGGAGTACAAATAGGGAAAGTTACATCCGGGGTGTTACATGCTCGCTACCGCCGGGCTCCATGTTGTCGACGAACTAAGCGCCGGCGACGGTGATTCCCATGAGGAGCAGCTTCTTCGGGCCATGAGCACCAACTTCCAGAAGCTCCAAGCGCTCCATCGTGCCCGCCAAGACAAGGTGAAGTCCATGATGGCGGCGGTGGACAAGGCGGAGGCAGATTTTGAGGAGCGCGTCGCCCAGACGCAGGTCTGGTTCGGCGAGGCCCGTGAAGAGCTGAGGACTGTCCAGGGTGAGCTGGATGAGCGCAAGCGAGAGCTCATCCTGAAGTAGGCCGACATCGAGAAGGTCCAAGAGGCGGCGAAGGAGTAGGCCACCAAGGATGAAGCTACCCGGCAGCAGCAGCAAGCTCTGCTGAACAGCCAGGAGGAAGACCTCGTTGCGCATGAGCAGGCACTTGCCGCCACACTCTGCAGCAAGGATGAGGAGGTTGGGAAGATTGTCGCGCAGCGGACCCAGGAGCAGAAGCACAAGGACGCACTCAATGCTCTGGCCCTGGACCACGCCAGCAAGGTGGAGGAGCTGGAGCTGGAGCGGGAGGAGCTGAAGAAGAAGGTCTCAGGGCTGATGGAGGAGAGGGACGCGACCAACCGTTCTCTGGCGGATTCGCAGGTCACCGTCTCCGACCAGACCAAGCTGCTCTCCGAGGCCAACAGCTCCATTGACGATCTGAAGCTGCGGATGGGCGCTTTGGAGGGGAAGCTTTCAGAGGTCACGACCCGGGAGGAGACCCTGATCAAGGCCCTGGAGACCGAGAAGCAGCTGCGGAGCGATGACACCGCCGCCCATAAGGAATATGCGGGCAGCATAAACCTCTGGATCAGCCGTCTCACCGATGTTGCCAAGAGGCTCACTGCGCAGCTAGCCGTCATGGGCATGTCGGATGTTAGGTACTCCCAGGAGCCGAACGTGAGCCCCAACACCAGGCTGACCTTGTTCTTCGAGGGCATCCTCGACGCTCTGGATGGCTCCGCTCCAACCGAGCGACCTATCTGGCCAATGAGTCCTGGAGTCTTTGTCAGGGTGCCCTGACCAAGGTGCTCACCAAGGTGGCATTCTGGAACCCCAACGTCAACTTCACCGATGTGCTTCAGAGCTTGCCGGAGGGCATGGACCTCATGGCGCTCGAAAAGCGCATCGAGCCCATCATCAGCTACGTCAACGGAGTCCAGAAGGTGGAGGGCCAGCGCTGGGACTAGCCACCTCATTTCTTCCTGCCGCCGCGAGTTCATGCCCAAGACAACTTTTATCTTAAGTTAGAACCACCGCAATCATTGATGTAATATAACTCTGCAATACTTTGAAATGAAGCATGATATCTTCCTGTTTGATCTTTCTTTTGTGTGTACACACCCTACGCCTAGTTGGACAGGTTTGCCTGCGCGTAAACCCATGTTGTGGCGCTTTGGGGAACGGATCCTTAGCAGCCTGCCGGGGAGCGCTTGCTGTCGGGCAAATCACCGTGCCGTTCTCAGCGCAGCCGCCTGATCTGTTGAGCGGACTCGAAACGAAACAGGGGCGTTGCCAATAGCGGAAGGGTTCCCTTGCGTGCAGGTTTTCCATACAAGGAGCAAGATCTTTCGAGGAAGATAACCCTATAAAAAAGGAAAAATTGCTCAAAGTTTTGCATGACTTAACTTTTCCGTTGCCACACGGATGGTTACTGCGGCTACGGACGGCACCGCCTCCCCCAGCTGACGGCACCAGAGTGTAGCTGATCGACGTCGCCTTCTTCTCTCGAGCCATCGCGACGAAGGAGTCGATGAATTGGCCTCAAAAACTGATTTCCACAGCCTCAGCGCCCCCTACCTGGCGCGCCAAAGATATCGGGGTTCTGGAACGACACCTATGGGATCCCTCCATGGAATCCTTTCTACGGTTGCGGGCCATGGGGCTGCGCAAAGAGCGGGTCTAGAAGATCAACTCGACGGGATTTTTACCCAGGTTCGGGCCGCAAGCGATGCGTAAAACCCTAGTCCCGCTTTGTGTGTATTTAGTGTTCTTGAGTTCTTAAACTAGCTGCGGTGCATGCCCAGTCCAAAAAGTTGAATCCTTCCTCGGTACGCCTCGGGCCTCCTTTTATATGCCAAAGGGGTCGCCACAGTGGCACACAGGAGGTGGAAAGTATGTACAGTGTACAAGTTTATCTCCTGATATCCTAGGACAAACGCATTTAATGCGCCGCCTATGTGTCCTCTTGCTTTATCGGGGACGGTAAAGAGGCTCGTCCCGTCCATCGCCGCCTCGCCTTGCTTCGATGCATGTCCCAGGTGACGAGGCATGCAGCACCACGTTGGTTGGCTGGCTGCTGAGCTGGTGCGGTGGCAGGGTCTTCATGAAGATCTGCATGCCACCACGCAGGTGCTTGGCTGGTTGGCCTAGAAGCTGCATGCTCCCACGCAAGCGCGTGCCTAGTTGGTAGGCTGGTCGCCACGCCGGAACGGGCGCGGGGCAGCGAAGCTTTGGTAAATGCGGGCCTGGCTTTGGCCCCGTAGACGCCCCCGACAAGGCCCTTGCCGGGATCTCATGGGCGTCCCCAGCAAGGGTCTTGCCGGGGGCTTGCGAGCATCCCGGGCAAGGGTCTTTCCGAGGGTCTTCAGTCGTCCCCCGCAAGATCTTGTCGGGGGCTTTTGTCTTCTGGTTCTCATCTAGGCTTTCAGGCCTTTGGTTTCCACAAAGATCTGCATGCCACCATGCAGGCGCTCTCGAGCCTCGGTCTTGACGTTTGTCGATGGCGTCATAACTCTCAGGCTCAAGGGTGACGGTCTTGCTGGTGTTGGGCAAGTTGCCCCGGCAAGGCTCTTGCCGGGGCCATGTAGGCCGCCCCGGCAAGGCTCTTGCCGGGGGAAGCCCATTTTGTCCCTTTGCTCTTTATGCTTCTGGCTTGGGCGCTGCCTCGACAGCCTTGTATCTTTGCTTCCTCTGCCCTGTCGAGCCCGGCCGCAGGTGTGGCTGCGACTGCCCGTGCACAAGTAAAAGGGTACAAAAGGGCCCCTACTTTTGTACACCGACAGCGTTGGTTTGGTTTAAGACTATGTCGTGCTAGTTTGGTTTAGAACTACTTGTTTAAGTTGCGTACTATGTTAAACTTGTTCCTATGCTATCTATTTCGTATGTCTCTGGTTTGTTCTGCTTGCTAGTGTGCTGGTAGCATCACCACCTCCACGAGGAAGTTACCAGACAACATGTGTTGTATGTAACCAAACAACATAACGTATGTTTTCCTCTAAACAAGCTCGCAACCAAACAAAATGCCTTCCGTTTTGTGGCATCCAAGTTAGAGGGTATGCAGGCAGCCAAACAATGTCTAGGTGATGGTTTTTAATCAGCATATGCTCAACCAGACCCAAGTGGGACAAGTATGCAAGGGGCAAAAAACGTTGCAAGCAACCAAACGTGTCCCAAGTGAATGGAGCTGGTGGGTCCATTAGTAACGAGAGAAAGAAACACATACAATCTTTATATGCTCGTATTACTTATTCTACAACTAAATGAGGGTGTAAACACAATTTGTTTCGATGGAGGACAGTGAAAATAGACAGGGGCAGGGGGGCTATTTTGTAGCAGAGGCAATGCATAGAGAACATGTTGCACCCACTGAATAGCTTGAGCCCGAGGCTCCGTTTGCATTTTCTTGCTCTTTTTTCTCTATATATCTTTATCTAATATTAAAGGATGGAGGCTTTCTTAGTTCTCCATAAGTTACCTTTTTATATCCATTGATTTTGTGTTAACATAAAGATTGACGGCTGAGATTTGCAAATAGATCTACAAACAGGTAATAAGGAAAAAAATCGCTGCAGAACAAAGTCTGCGTGTCCGACTCCATGAGAAAAAGGAAAAACAAATGCTGCGTCTAGATTGATGAAAAAAAGGAAACAATCTTTTTTTATGGTAAACAATCTATTTAGCTACTGCTAAGGGGCGGGTATCACGCACGGGACGATAGTTGTATTCATATACAACTCACCAACTCAGGAACCAATCTGTACTATAAATCTCTACCCCCTCGATCTTTGGCGATTGTGAGAAGAACAAGTCGCTGAGCAGGCTGCTGTACATCCGAACTCCATGGACCAGCGAGATTGAGAGACGGCTGCCTGCCTGCGTCGACCCGAGCAATTGAAAGAAAGGATGGAGTGGCAGCTACACGATCTTCAGTATGCACGTGCGTATTCCTGATTGATCCCCTGCACCGATCTCTCTTTTTTTGCGGAGCTTCACGGTGCTGCTCCCCGTGCCCACGTATGGCACCGCCCCATGCTCCACAGAGCCCACCATGACGCTGGCTACCTAGGGCAATGCCTCCTTCCTCCTGCACTGACCAGGGAGACGATGGTTGGATAGTGTGGATGGAGGCGCTGGGAGTGGGACGGTCGGGCGAGGTGAAGAGGATATTGTTGAGCAGATGCAGCCATGCAGGGTGCATGCTTGTCTGGTGCTGCTACATCGCCATAGTGCATAGTCCATGCGTGCACGATTTGGGCAGAAGCATAAGAGCAAGAGCTGGTCCCGCATTCATCGGATCTGAGTTTTCTATGTACGTGTGTTCGTCGTCACAAATCATCGTTGTCCGTTTTTACATGTGCATCCAACCAGTGTAGGAATCCATTGAGTGACCTTCGTGTCGGTGTATGTAATGTTCAGCAAGATTGACACCAGTTTTTGAGGTTACTAGCAAATATGCCCGTGCGTTGCAACGGGAGGAAAAACTATCAAACTATGCGGGAGTGGTAGATAATGGCTTTTAAAATGCCAAGGTGAGATAAGGGCTTTTAAAATGTCATTTCAAAAACTATGTCTAAGTGATGTCATGATGAGATAAGAGACTTTTGAAAAGTCATTTCAAAAAAAAGTGATGGTTTGACCATGATTTGATTTCCTAAGGCGCCACAACGAATTAGTTTTGGCTGAGTAAACTGCATTGATGAACCCTACCAAAGCTAGACTGATGAATGATGTATATAATCTTGACCTAGCGTAGCGGTGGTTGTCATAACAATTACCATGGTACCAGAATAAACATAGCTGTGTATGGAGGCAAAATAGACATTTAGTCATTTTATATAGTTTACAAAAACTAACCCATAGAAAATTGTGTCAATATTTTTTGGCTTCAGCGTCGTACGAAACATGGAAACCTTTTTTTTACCCGATGCGAGGGACTAAATAAAATCATAAATTGACCTCTACAGATCCCCTATTAAAACTTCGACGCAGGCGATGTTTCGTTTTGTTCATCATTTACGGGCCTGTTTTAATTTTGGAAACATTTCAAAAAAATCATGTATATTTTTTTCCTAATTCCAGAATGTACTTTGAATACTGGATTTTTAAAAAAAATCATGTTTTTTTCATGAACATCTAGTTGATATTGTGATTTTTTTTATGATATGCGATTTTTCTTTGAAATCATGAACAATTTATGATTTCTCAATAAATCTCGCAGCTTTATGAAATTTGGTTCTTTTGAAAATCCTGAATGATTGTAAAGAATGAAAAACAAAAACAGAATTAAAAAGGTAAAAAGCAAAAAACGAAACAGAAAACAGGCGCAACCAGCCGCACATGGGCCGGCCCATTAGCGCGTCGAGGAGGAGGAGGCACGCCATGTACATTTTTTCTAATTCCAGACTACTGGATTATTATTTTAAAATCATGATTTTTTTATTTCATGAACATCTATTTGATATTCCGAATTTTTTCTATGATATGCAAAAAATATTTTGAAATCATGAATATTTTATTACTTCTCAATAAATCCCGCAGCTTTTCGGAATTTTATTCTTTAAAAAATCCTGAATTAATTTAAATAAGAAAAAATAAAAACAGAAATAAGGAAATAAAAAGCAAAAAAAAGAATAGTAAACAGGCCCACCCCCAGCCAATTATGGGCCGGCCTATTAGCGCGCGGGGGTGGAAGACCTGCGTGGCAAAAAGGTGGAACCAGGGATCGAACGCTGGTCTCCTGCGTGGTAGGCCGACGCCATGGCCATTGCGCTGCCGGAGGATTGTATAATATAAGTGTATCGCCCTGTAAGAAATAAACCCGCGGTGATTTTGAAATAAATCCGAATCATGTTACTTATGGATGGCATGGCGGGTAATTTATGCCAAATTCGAGGGCAATTTCTATGACGGACGACCAGAAGCACTATTTGCTTTATTAGTGT
>NC_057797.1:222626782-222826373 GCF_018294505.1 Triticum aestivum
AGGTATAGGTATAGGTATAGGTATAGGTATAGGTAAAGAGGTAAAGATAAAGATAAAGAGGTAAAGATAAAGATAACAAATTTGTTCTTTGTCAAGTTGAAGCCTGATCTATTTATACAAACATGTGTGATTGAGGCGAATTTGTTCATGCTGGTTCTTGTTGATTGTTCTTGCTGATTGATGCTGCTCCTTCACATCCGATACTTGCAGATGCTCACATGCTCAGCCAAGCTGAATCATTGCTTCTGCTGGATGATAACAAGGCCGCGAGTGGACTGTTCATCTGATTATCAAGACATATTTAGAAGTTCGGAACTTCCACAAATAAGTGGCTATTTTTGACAGTGCAACGGTGCGTGTTTGATTCCTTCAACTATGTGTTTGACTCCTTTGGCCACATGCTATCAAATAATTCTGAATTTATGGCCAGTAGGAGAAAATTCTGATTCCACCTGACAATTCAGTTTTAGTATGAGGTACTTGACCACTTGGGCCTGTTTGATTAATTTAGTAGACAATTTTAGCGACAGCCAGCATTGTTCATGACTTATTCTAATGCTAGGTTATTAGCAGTACAAGATCTTTGTTGGTTCATTCAAATAGTTCCATCCTGTATTATTGATTTGGACAGTTTTTCCAAATCCTTAAGCCAACTTCAGATTTTAGCCTTGCTTGATCATTCTGGATTTAGTGTCTGTTTTGGGTACATGTCTCTTCAACAGAACAACATACTGGCTTTGTGTGCTAAAATAAATGCTACTTCCTCATGGTGACTATGTGCAGGAATACGATCTTGGTGGAGGAGATCCCGAAGATCGACATGAAGTCAGGATGTAAGGACACAAACATCAGCTATGAAAAAGAACGATCTGAAATTTCTGATAGTTATGTGTTTTAAGAAGTTATTGGGATATACCTTTTATGTTAACACTATAATATGAAGTTATATTTCTATATATTTCACTTTTCCCATGAACCATGGCACTATTTTATTTGAAAATAATTTCTTAATTTAAATTTGTGAATAGATTGTATGATATTCATGTGTCTGAATTGCGCTTTAGCTCAAAATAAGAGAGCAAGGTGCAGAGGAGATGTGAGGACAACTGTCCAAAAACTTGAGGAATTTGTGTCTATGAAAATTGTACATGTATCATGGTCCAAGCCAGCGAAATAGAATTGTTGATTTTTTAACCAAAAATTACCCTTTGACCATTCATCATTGTATATGTATTTTCTTCCGTTGCAATGCACGGGCATGTGTGCTAGTAGTATATAAGGAGCTGTTCGGCAGTCCTCCAGCTCCCTGAAATCTGAGAATCTATGGAGCTGCCTTTTCCCCACTCCACCATTTTTAGCTACAGCTCCACCAACTCCTAGAGCGGACTTGGGGAGCGGGAGAATCTCCGAACAGGCCCTAAATATAAATAGGACTTTCATACACAACAAATTGATTCTTACAATGCACATATCAACTATATTTTGCCCAATTACCATTGTGGCAGCACAAGGTCGAATCTTGTTCTGTCCAGATGCTATCAGATAAACAAACATGATTTCAAGCATCTCAAAGAACCTTCTCCTCCCATATTTTGTTATACAGTTTTGCTAAAGCACATCTAGATGTGCTCTAAGTATTGCACATCTAAGTCCTATGTCATTGATTTTACGCTAAGATTTGTGCAAGCATTTTTCTTTCGTCTTTTTTCTTTTTCTTTCTAGCTTGATTGAGTCACTTAGATGTGCAATAACTAGAGCACATCTAGATGTGCCCTAGTGTTATATCACCAATGTGACTATGTGGTTATGTGACAGACGATGGACACCAAAGTCAGTGCCCAGTTAAGCAGGGCTGGATCCTATCATCAACACTGGTGAAGGAATCGAGTGTGAAAACAAAGAACTACATCTGCCTTTTGATTTCATGGGTAGAACAAAGAGCTCAAATGAGTTCTCAATGTTATCTTCCAAAGAGTTATTCATGAATGCCGACAGAGGTTACTCCTTCCTTTCCACCCTATAATGGATGCAATTGTGCATACTTATTGTCTTGGCTTCTCCTATCTCTTTCCAGGTCCATCTTTCCATCACGGCAGCATCAGCAGAAATTGCTTACCAATTGAGTGAAGCCCTGCACACTCCCCTACCAGATTTATCCACTCACTGCTTGCCTGATCACTGTCCTTGTTGCTTGACAATTGATGAAGATAGAAACCGTTTCTCCTGCAAGGCGGACAGCTTAAAATAAACAAGACAGTTGTGTACTGTAACCCACTTACTTTTTGAGAACGTGGAACTCTCTTACACTGAAGAAGTAAAACAAAGGACAAGCAAAGTAACTCTGTTTTGTCGATAATTACTACTGAACATCCATCCATTACAAGGAGGTGCCCCCTCGCATAAGAATTCTGAACGGCAGTCAGATGCAGGATATGAGCAACCTAATCAACTGGCACATCTAAAAAACTCCTAGGAGTGACTATTGTTTTGCTGGGATCAAATTACAATGATTTGATAGATCATCAACTCTGTAAGATGGTGTCAATATCAATATAGTAATAGCAACAAAGAATGCTCGAGGCAATACAAAAATGTGAAGCAGTAGGTTCACAAATATGACATTTATGTCTCTTACCTTGCAAAAGTGCATAAACACCTCAGTGCGCATCCCACATATATACCTCCACAGCTTACAAGGGAATATCAAGGTGGCCGTAGAAAGGATACTATCATCATTCTACACAAAATAAAAGAAATTGTTGAGCTATATAGCGGCCATGATCCATGTCACCCTTAGAAGAAGTGATTATATACCTCAATTGCTAGTTTAGGATGGCATAGAGGATAGTGCTTTTCGTGAGTCTGTTTTCGTCTCACATATTGTCAATTCTGAAAAAACTAGGATACCGCTGCTATCACATCCCAAAATCACGTTCTGATGCGTATGCTCCTTTGCAAAGTCTTAGTTTGTGCCAGCTTTAGATTTTACATGACTGGCTTCCACCAGTTCATCACAAAGTGTAATGGTCGACTCCAAATTATCCTCATTAAAACTGATGTCAATATAAAAACTGTAAACATCTGGTTCAGCTATCAAACCCTCCTTTCGCATCTCGTCAAATAACCCTCTTGCCTCAGAAAATTTCTTCTTTTTATTCAGCAATCTTATAAGAGCACTATAAGAGCTTGTTGTGAGTCTAAATCCCTTCTCTATCATTTCATGATGGAAATACAGTGCCTCTTTCATATTTCTTGCCTTACTGTGCCCCTTGATCAATATATTGTATGTGTTCTCATTTGGAGCCACCTCCTGAGAATGCATCCCCTTGTAAATCTCAGTGGTAGATTTCATGTTCTTGTCAATGCAGTACTGCTTCATAAGAGAATTATACGTTACAACATTTGGGCGGACGTTCTTCTCCAGCATCCACTCGAGCAGCTTTCTTCCTCCTTCTACCCTACCTGACATGCAAAAACCATTCATTAGAACATTGTAAGTCGCAATACTAGGCTTAATTCCTTTATCTAACATTTCCTGTAACATGCTGTGAGCCCTGTCAAACTCTCCTGACTTGCAGAGTGTATCTATAAGAGTTGTATATGTATAAACATCTGGTCTAAGTCCGGCTGCTTCCATCTCTGTCATGATCCTCATGGCCTGCTCCAGATTGCCAAACTTGCACAGGCCATTGATCAGGGAGTTGTATGTGTAAACATTCAGCTCTAACCCCTTGTTGCACATCTCATGCAATAGCTCATTAGCAGCACGCACATCCCCCTGCTTGCACAGTCCATCAGACAGAGCCGTGTATGTCACCACATTTGGTGCCACTCTTCTCCGTACCATTTCATTGTGAACTCGGAAGGCTTCCACCATGTTCCCTCTTTTGCAGTACCCATCAATGAGTGCTGTATATGTGACCACATCAACATCCAATCCCTTGTCCACCATCTCCTGAAGTACTCTGTCTGCCTCTTTCAACTCCCCAGCCCGACAAAGACCATTGATAAGCGCGGTATATGTCACCCCATCAGCGGCCAACCCTCTCTTCTGCATCTCTTCGAACAACCTTCTTGCAGCTGCCAAATCACCCTTGCTACAAAATCCACTCATTACAGTTGTAAACACCACTGCATCCAACACCACCCCATGCATCGTCATGTCCTCTACCACCCTCAAAGCATCTGAAACCTGCCCTTTATTGCACAGCAATGCAATCACACTTGTATACACTGTCGCATTTGACTCCAGCCCCTTTGCTGCCATTTCATCCAACAGCTTCACCGCATTCTCCAGCTCACCACAATCGCAGTAGCCATGGACCATAGTGCCGTACGTCACAACATCTGGCGGTGACGACATTTCATCAAAATGTTGGCGTGCATCCTTGAGCCGGCCTGCACTAAGGAGCGCCTTGAGGAGTATATTGTGGGAGCAGACGTTCTTGTCGGGGAGTTCTCGGAACAAGGCAACTGCTTCATCAAGGGGAAGGCGGGAGAGCACAGCATTACAGGATTCTGGGGATGGGGATAGGCCGTACTGGCGGAGCCGGCGGAGCAGCTGGGCGGAGGGGAGGCACAGGAGGAGGAGGTCGAAGGAGGCGGGGTCCGACGAGAAGGCCTTGTATGTGAAGATGAACTGCTCGACGAAATGCCGATGAGGAGATGGGAAACGAAGAGCTCGTACAAGGATAGCACGCGCAGTTCCGGGTTCGCGCACGGCGAGATGGGCGGCAATGGCGAAGCATTGGATGAGTTGGGGATGGGGGTGAGGTCGGGAGGGGAAGAGCAGGAGGAGCGGGACCAGGAGGCTGGTGAGGTTGGGGTGGGAGGCGAGCAGGGGGAGTGCGAGGAGCAGGTGCAGCGGGCGGAGGGGAATGAAGGGGAGATGAGGGAGGGAGCCTGGGCTGGGCGAAGCGAGGAGCGCGGCGGCGAGACGGCGCGCGAGGGCATCGTCGGCCGGCGAGTCGGGGCGGGGCGGAGAGTAGTCCGGGAACGGTCGGGGCGCAGCGGTGGTAGTAAGCGAACTGTCCGTAACCTGCGGTGTGCGCAGCCGCTGCCGGTGTGGGGAGGAGGTGGAGGTGGTAGCGCTATAAGGGCGGGCGGGGCCGACGTGCGGGAGGATGGTTCGCCAGGGGGGTAACCAGGAGGAGCGCTGCGCTGCTGCGGCGGCGGTGCGGCGGAGGAGCATCCGGCGGCGGATCCAGGAAGGGGAGACCGCCCTGTCGGCGGCGGCGGCGGTGGAAGATGGGCGGATGGGAAAGCACAGGATGTTTGCGGCTTGCGGGAGCTCGACCGCGAGGTACACGAAACTGCAATGCGCGAGAGGCCTCAAAAGCTGGTCAGCCGGATCGAAATCCTGTGGCTCCCGTAGTATCACGTTACTACATTTTCATGGATGAAACGGCTAAAATATCATTTTCACAAATCACGTGACACATGTGGTAAGCAATTCAAACTATTTTAAGCAAAGATCATTTTCACATAACAAACAAAATTCTTGAATAAAAAAGAAAGAGAAAACCTGTTTTATAGGGGGAGGGGGGAGAGAAACCAGATGATAGTTAGAATTGCTTAACACAAGGCTATTTTCTCTTATTTCAAAGAGATAGTTAGAGCATCTCCAACGGATGATGCAAAACAAGGCAAGCATCCAAAAAATTTGATTCATTTGAACCAAAAACACAATTTTAGCAGATGACAGATGATGTAACTGTAAGTGGTGTTACGAAAAATAAACGTTGTTAGAGCATCAAGAAATATCCACATGGCGAAGTGGCGAAAGGAAAGATAGTGATTCAGGAGTAGCTGCAGGCAGGTAAAGAAAAACCTCACATTCTTTCATGGCAGAAGCAGCAGAAACGCCTTGGGCGAAATCTCCACCATGCTAGACGAAGTTAAACATTGACGGGTCATTTGTGATGGGTGAATGTGTGAAAAGCGCACGCATGGTACTGAGAGACGACACATGAGCAGACCATGTCAGATGGACCGACACGGGACGGTCTGGCCTAAATGGGACAGGCATGGCATGGCCCACCCAGGCACGCCTAATACGCAGGCCGGGTCGGGCTGCACTCGTGCCTCGCTCTCTGGCCAGGCACGGCACAACAAGAAAACGGGTCATCCCACTGGCACTTTAGCCTACCAGGATGCTTGATTTTGGGCTATTTTGACATGTGTAAGCTGTTTTGAGGGGCTAATATGTTAAAAAAATCTATAAAGGGTGGTGCCATGCCAGCACGCGTGCCCAACCTCGCAGCCCAGGGCACGCCCCTAGGCTGGCCACATGCCCCCTCCCCCCTCCCCTAGTTATAGACATGTCGATCTAGGCCCACCATAGGTGGGACACGCGAGCTATCAGGCCAGCATGCTACGACCGCCAATTTGGTCACCTTTGCACAGGAGCAATCATTTTCTTAACGTGTTGGTTCCTTTGATATGTTGATCCTCCGCTTGAGGCCGAAATCTTTAGGTGACTTGTAGAGAATTGTCGGCGTTCTGAGAACGGGGGTCCCCAGACCTGCCTACCTGCGGCCCACGACGTGGCTGAACCAGCAGGCCGTACGGCTCATCTTCACCAATAAGGCACCCAAGACCCTTGCGAGGGTCCAAGCCTCGTGAGGCGGACGATGCAAGACCTTCTCTGGAGTGGCCTAGCTAGGCAGACTTACGAGGAGCGGAGATATCAAGGTGGGGCGAACCTCACGAGACTCTCGTGACGTAAGCCATGACGATTGACATCAGGCGGGCGCCAGCGCGCGCAGCGTCCTTATTTCCCCTTTGGTGCAAAGGAGGCAAGCGCAGCCGCGGAGTACCGAGGCCTCAGGCAAAGGTTGTCATTTCGGTGCAACAAGACCAAGACCAGGCGGACGGCAAGGCGGAGGTCATCGTGGAGCCCAAGACGGCGTCACCCCAGAGCCTTTCGCAGGTGCAGACTACCTTTTGTCAGGATGGTTTGTACTAGTTGTCCCCCTTCAAATTAGCCCGCCATTGTTGACTCCCTTCCTGCTCAATATTTGGGAAGAGGACCAAGGCCTATATAAGTAGAGCTAGCCACCATAGTAGGGGAGAGATTGGATCAGACCCAGAGATACACACAAGTCCGAAAGCATAAGAACACCTCAACCTCAGGAGGTTGTTCTTCTCTTGTACTGTTCATCATCAACCCGTGAGGCAATCCACCACCACCACACTGGAGTAGGGTATTACACCACAACGGTGGCCCGAACCAGTATAAACCCCGTATCTTTCTGTGTTGTGAGTTCGTCGAGTTCGTCCGTAAGATCTTAGCGAGGTAGAGCGTAGATCGGTAGGAGGGAAAGACTTCGTGCGCACCTCAGTGTTCGAACCTTAAGGGTTAGCCGGAACTCCACATCCGACATTTGGCGCGCCAGGTAAGGGTGCGTCGTAGTTTCCCTTCCGTCGGTTCGTCGCTCCGTCGTCTCCATGGCGGACGCTCGCCGTGCTCGAGCTGAGCGTCGGGTTGCCCTCGCCGCCCGCGTCGCTCAGACGGCTCCCGTTGGCGGGTCACCTCGTCGCTCTCCGTCCCCCGCCGCCAACGCTGCCACCGGCCTGACGGGGAACGAGCAGCAGGCATCCTCGCTGCATCCTTCAGTGCGGCAGGACGGCCGCACCGCTACTCCATCACTCACCCCTGCTGGTTCTTCGTCTCACGCGCACCATGCTCCCATGGAGGCACGGGCCGCGCTCATCGCGGCGAACGAGCTCCCGCGTTACCGCCCCGTCGATGACCTTTATGAGGAGTGGCTCGACCGCGTCGCCGAGCTCGTCCGTGCCGCAGGGGGCTCTCCGACGTCGTCCCACTCTCTGCCTCCCCCTCAACCAACCGCGGGCGACGGGGCTCATGGCATGCCTCCACCGTCTCGCCCCCAAGACGGTGCCTTGGCACCAAGGCGCGCGCCTCCGCGGCGTGATCCACCGCGCCCGGCGCCCGCGCGTGAAGAAAGAAGCTGCCAAGAAATCCCGCGACCGCGAGAAGCTGTGTCGGCGTTCCCCGCACCACCTCATCAAGACCGCGTGCCACCTGCAGTGGCGCAACGCGGACCTCGCCAAGACCAAGATCCGCCTTAGAAGCGGGCCCCGGCGACCATGGCTGGCTGCCGTGCCTTCACCCCCGAACTGCGTAGCGTCGCCTGGCTAGGCAAGTTCAAGCCAGATCTACCTCCTCGATACGACGGCTCCGCCGACCCCGCGGAGTTCCTGCAGCTCTATGAGTTGAGCATCGAAGCGGCCAACAGCGACGAAAAAATCATGGCGAACTGGTTTCCCATGGCTCTCAAGGATGGGGCCCGCTCCTGGCTCCTGAACCTGCAGCACGGCTCGATCTCCTCCTGGGACGAGATGCGCGACCGCTTCGTCGCCAACTACCAGGGCACTCGCGACCGCCCACCGACCGCGGGCGATCTATGCTGCATCAAGCAACAGCCAGGAGAGACCCTCCAGAAGTCCAGCACTTCAACAACACCCGCCTCAAGATCCCCAAGGTCACTGATGAGGCCATCATCTCCGCGTTTTCCGACGGCGTCCGCGACGTCAAGATGAAGGAAGAGCTTGCTATCCACGAGGAGCTCTGCACATCTCAGGAGCTGTTCAACCTGGCGACCAAGTGCGCAAGAGCTGAGGAGGGACGCCTCTCTCTCCTTGAACTGCCAGCTGCAGGAGTGGAGGAGAAGAAGGCCAAGGCCAAGGACGTGAAGCGCAAAGAGGCAGTAGTGCTCGCAGCGGAGCCCGACACCAATCGAGGCAAAGATCAGCCCGAGTCGTCCAAGAATGGCCGACCGTTCTGCGCCTTCCACAACCTGAACACCCACAATACCAGCGACTGCCAAGAGCTCAGAGCCAAACGGGAAGGACGCTATGGTCGACGCCCCGAGCGCAACGACCGAGGCTACGACCGCGGAGGAGGATGCGGAGGCGGATGCTGGGACGACCATGGCCCACGCCAGGAGTGGCGCGACCGGCCTCGTGAGGACCGCTGGCAGGACCAACCTCGCGAGGGCGCCTGGAGGGACCCGCCTCATGAGGATCACCCCCAGGGCAACGCCGGTCTTCCCCCGTTGCCGCCACCAAGAAGGAACGACGACCACCATCAGGACGAGGGGGCTGGGGGCTTCCAGGAGCCGCGTGCGATCGCTTGCATCTTGGGCGGTGCTCAGGCCCCAGCCTCTCAGCGCATCTTCAAATAGTTCGCTCGCGAGGTGAACGCGGCGCTCCCCAAGCTCGAGGCCACGCGCCCGCTCAGGTGGTCCCAATGCGCCATCACCTTCAACTCAGCAGATCAGCTCAAGTGCGCGGCCACCGCTGGCACCCTGCCTATGTTGTGTTCCCCGGTCATTAGCAATGTGCAGGTCACCAAGACTCTCATCGACGGCGGCGCAGGGCTCAACGTCCTATCCGTCGACACGTTCGACAACCTCCAAGTGCCCTATGAGCAGCTCCAGCCAACCAAGCCTTTCTCATGAGTGATTGATGGTTCCACCACACCGATAGGGCAAGTCCGCCTGCCTGTCACCTTCGGGGAGTGCAAGAACTACCGCACCGAGCTCATTGACTTCAACGTCACGCACATCCGACTGCCGTACAATGCCATCCTCGGGTATCCAGCCCTGGCCAAGTTCATGGCAGTCACTCACCACGGCTACAATGTTCTCAAGATGCCGGGAAGCGGGGGAATCATCACGGTCCCATGTGAAGAAAGGGATGCGATGTGCTCCTTGAGCGCGCCTTCCAAGCCGCGGCAATCGACAACCCTGACAGCAGAAGTGAAGGCCCTCCGAAGACCATCCCCAAGAGGAAGCTGCCGCGCCGTGCGGGACCCCAAGAAGATGGCGTCGCGTCAAGAGCCTCGTCAGGATCAGCGCCCGCTCCAGGGGCACCACCCTCCACCGCATAGGAAAGCGCGTCCGGCGCCCTCCTCAGGCAGGACTCGGGGGCTCTCTCCTGGAGAGCCTCAGACCTTGCCAACCTAGCGAGGGAGGCGCCTGGGCACTACTTGTAAGCGTGCTTCACGGCACACTTTCCTCAAGAGAGCACAGGGCAAGGAGTGCCCACCGCTCAGGAGTTCATCACCGAGACCACCCAAGAGCTACAAGACGCAAGAGCCATGCGCGGCGACAACCGCTCACGGAGTGCGGCTCACCATCCAGGCAAGGGTGCTGAGCTGCGCGTCTGCATCGACGTCCCAGGGCTCAACAGGGCCGCATCTCAGGAACACTTCTGGCCATCACGTGCGGGCCACTGTGAGGGTCCACCACACAACTATGTTCGCATGCCCTTCGGCTTGCCGAGCGTGGCGTTGGCCTATCAGCGCAATGTGCGGCAGGTCCTGGCAGCTTAGGAGGCCAGGTTCCACGCCGTTCTGGAGGAGATGGGGATGGTCTTCAGGGAACCCCCAGAGCCCCCAGAGCCTCCCGAGGCTCAGGGTCCCGGTGGCTCATGAGGAGCCATTCCATCAACGCGTGGCTTCAGCTGCACCAACTCTACTTCGTCTCCAGAACCAGGTGACATCTTCCAAGTTCATTTAAGCTGGGAGCGCCCCTCGAGCTGCATTATTCCCAGGCCACACGGGTCCGTCCCTGTGGAATGTATCCCTTTTGCTTAAGTCTTTAGCTTACCTTGCTGGGGGCGTCCCTCGGGCTGCATCATCCCTAAGCCGCTCGGACAGACCCAATGGCATGTATCTTCCTGCATTTATCCAAGTCGATCTGCTCTTCATGCCTAACCTGTCGACGGCTACCGCCTGCTCAGTTGCCGCCCGCCGCGGGTCTGTTTATCCCATGCAACTCGCTTGCACGTTAAAAGGGGGGCTCCTGAGCATCACGACTCTGGAGCTCTTACTGGCTCTCCAGCCCTCACCCCCTGGCCTTGACCATGGCATCGCGACCTGGCATACCAGCGGCGGTTGAGCTCGCTCGAGGGTCGGGACCTAAGGACGTAGAGTGCTTGCATCTAACTGCCTTGCAAAGACATACAGTCACCAAGACTCAAGACCAGGCGCAACCCGAGGTAGGGCCTCGTGAGTCCCGCGCTGGCTCACAAGTGCCCAGATACACCTCGCAGCCCTATCGTGCAAGCCACGTGTCAGGGCGGGGTTGTACATGCCCCGGGGGCTCCTCCCAGAGGGGGGCCCATCCCACGCCCAAGTGGAAGCTCCATGCTCCGTGCTGGCTGTCAATACTGCCGAGGAGCGGCTATGCCCGTGCACAAGCGGAAGCACTATGCTCCGCACTGGTGATAAACAACTGAGGGCGACCCCACGGTCGCACCAACCTCAGGGAGCCCAGAGCTCAGCGCCCAACCTCACCATGACGCCTCCCCTTGGGATAGTCACGCGAGGGGGCTGGGCACGGGGGCTACGCTCGGGTCACACCCAAGCGCACGCCACCCAACCAGGTCCCCCGGACCTGGGCGTCGCACGCCCCTCCCCAGGCCTCGGCGAGGGCAGGTATGAAAATTGTTTGAACGTCAAGGGGGACTCCTGAGCATTGCGACTCAGGAGCCTAACTGGTCACGTAGCCCCTCACTCCTTGGTCCGTCCTGGTCTCCGGTCGGCCCAATGGCGGTTGAGGTATGCGCGGGGCCGGGCTCTGCCGACGTAGAACATTAATCTATCCTCACGAACTCTCCCTATATGTTGTTCGCACGTTGATACCCACAAGTATAGGGGATTGCAATAGTTTTCGAGGGTAGAGTATTCAACCCAAATTTATTGATTCGACACAAGGGGGGCCAAAGAATATTCTCAAGTATTAGCAGCTGAGTTGTCAATTCAACCACACCTGGAAACTTAATATCTGCAGCAAAGTGTTTAGTAGCAAAGTAATATGATAGTAGTGGTAACGGTAGCAAAAGGTAATGATAGCAAAAGTAATGTTTTTGGTATTTTATAATAATGATAGCAATAGCAACGGAAAAGTAAATAAGCGAAGAACAATATATGGAAAGCTCGGAGGCAATGGATCAGTGATGGAGAATTATGCATGATGCGGTTCATCATGTAACAGTCATAACCTAGGGTGACACAGAACTAGCTCCAATTCATCAGTGTAATGTAGGCATGTATTCCGAATATAGTCATACGTGCTTATGGAAAAGAACTTGCATGACATCTTTTGTCCTACCTCCCGTGGCAGCGAGGTCCTAACGGAAACTAAGGGATATTAAGGCCTCCTTTTAATAGAGTACCGGAACAAAGCATTAACACATAGTGAATACATGAACTCCTCAAACTACGGTCATCACCGGTAAGTATCCCGATTATTGTCACTTCGGGGTTAACGGATCATAACACATAATAGGTGACTATAGACTTGCAAGATAGGATCAAGAACTCTCATATATTGATGAAAACATAATAGGTTCATATCTGAAATCATGACACTCGGGCCCTAGTGACAAGCATTAAGCATAGCAAAGTCATAGCAACATCAATCTCAGAACATAGTGGATACTAGGGATCAAACCCTAACAAAACTAACTCAATTACATGATGAATCTCATCCAACCCATCACCGTCCAGCAAGCCTATGATGAAATTACTCACGCACAGCGGTGAGCATCATGAATTGGTGATGGAGGATGGTTGATGATGAAGATGGCGACGGATTCCCCTCTCCGGAGCCCCGAATGGACTCCAGATCAGCCCTCCGGAGAGGTTTTAGGGCTTGGCGGCGGCTCCGTATTGTAAAACGCGATGAATCCTTCTCTCTGATTTTTTTCTCTCCCCGAAACCAAATATATAGAGTTGGGGTTGAGGTCGGAGGAGCTCCAGGGGGGCCCACGAGGTAGGGGGCGCGCCCCCACCCTCGTGGACAGGTGGTAGGCCCCCTGGTCTTCATCTTTTGCAAGAATTTTTATTATTTCCGAATAGATGTTCCGTGAAGTTTCAGGTCATTCCGAGAACTTTTGTTTTTGCACATAAATAACACCATAGCAATTCTGCTGAAAACAGCGTTAGTCCGGGTTAGTTCCATTCAAATCATGCAAGTTAGAGTCCAAAACAAGGGCAAAAGTGTTTGAAAAGTAGATACGACGGAGACGTATCACACGTCAAGGGGGACTCCTGAGCATCACGACTTAGGAGCCTAACTGGTCACATAGCCCCTCACTCCTTGGACCGTCCTGGTCTCCGGTCGGCCCAATGGCTGTTGAGGTATGCGCGGGGCCTGGCTCTACCGACGTAGAACATTAATCTATCCTCATGAACTCTCCCTATATGTTGTTCGCACGTTAAGGGGGACTCCTGAGCATCGCGACTCAGGAGCCTAACTTTTCACGTAGCCCCTCACTCCTTGGACCGTCCTGGTCTCTGGTCGGCCCAATGGCGGTTGAGGTATGCGCGGGGCCGGGCTCTGCCGACGCAGAACAAAGCAAATAGGAAGGAAAACGCAAAATCTCGAAGCAAATATTACAAGCATATTGTTCTCACAATACCAAATGAAAAGTCTAAACGCCTCCATGAGGCCTGCTGTATGTCGCAGGAATGAAACGAGAAGAATAGCCGCAGGTCACCCCTGGATGTCGTCATCGCCTGTGGAAGGTGCTCCCCCGTGGGCGACGATGCTATCACCTTCACCACCAGCCGCAGGATCCGCGGCATCGCCAGACAGAGGATCGGAGAAAAATCCGCGGAACTTCCCCAGCAAAGCCTCCACTTGACCTTGAACAGCTGCAGCGGCGGCTTCGCAGAGGTCTTCAGCCACAAGCTCCAGCAGCTCGTCAAGGCGGGCATTGGGGTCACGGAGGTGCAGATGGCTGAGGACGCGAGTCAGTGCGGCTGAAGACAGAACGTGAGCTTCTGCCTCCGCCACGCGTCGACCGAGGCCGCATGCTTTAGGGGCCCGCGGTGCTCCGAACTTGACCCTTGGCTTCGCCGCGAAGCCAAGCCCGCACACCTTGGGCCCGGAGGCTACTGTCGGCGTTTTGGGAATGGGGTTCACCAGACCTGCCTGCGGCCCACGGCGTGGCTGAGCCAGCAGGCCGTATGGCCCATCTTCACCAACAAGGCACCCAAGACCCTCGCGAGGCGGACGACGCAAGACCTCCTCTGGAGTGGCCTAGCTAGGCAGGCTCACAAGGAGCGGAGATATCAAGGCGGGGCAAACCTCACGAGACTCTCGTGACGTAAGCCATGACGATCGACACCAGGCGGGCACCAGCGCGCGCAGCGTCCTTGTTTCCCCTTTGGTGCAAAGGAGGCAAGCGCAGCCGCGGAGTACCGAGGCCTCGGGCAAAGGTTGTCATTTCGGTGCAACAAGACCAAGACCAGGCGGACGGCAAGGCGGAGGTCATCGTGGAGCCCAAGACGGCATCACCCCAGAGCCTTTCACAGGCACAGACTACCTTTTGTCAGGATAGCTTGTACTAGCTGCCCCCCTTCAAATTAGCCCGCCATTGTTGGCTCCCTTCCCGCTCAATATTTGGGAAGAGGACCAGGGCCTATATAAGTAGGGCTAGCCACCATAGTAGGGGAGAGATCGGATCGGACCTAGAGATACACACAAGTCCGAAAGCACAAGAACACCTCAACCTCGGGAGGCTGTTCTTCCCTTGTACTGTTCATCATCAGCCCGTGAGGCAATCCACCACCACCACACTGGAGTAGGGTATTACACCACAACGGTGGCCCGAACCATTATAAACCCCGTGTCTTTCTATGTTGTGAGTTCGTCGAGTTCGTCCACAAGATCTTAGCGAGCTAGAGCGTAGATCAGTAGGAGGGAAAGACTTTGCGCGCACCCCGGTGTTCGAACCTTAAGGGTTAGCCAGAACCCCACACCCGACAAGAACATATAGGTCCCTCATCATCGAGCTGGACTGCAAGGAAGGAGTGGAATCCCTTGTCGATGGTAGCATCAACAGATCACCGGTGGCTAGCTTAGTGAAGGAGACAAAGAGACCCATGCATGGATCTAACAACACTACTTTGTGCGCATCCGTAGATCAGCTATTGCAACCGCACATTTCAACGCGTGATGGTTCGGTTAGGTTTTGTGCCTGATGAACTTTGTAATATCTATGAAACAGAGTGTAAAATTGTTCCTTAATTAATAAAAGCTTGGTTCACGTGCAAAAGAAAATTCAATCGTCTAGCTCAAGAAATCACGTGCAACTTTGGAGTTTCATTGTGGGTGATGGAGCTGAATTTCACTATATGGAGTTCGCCGAGAACAAGTTACTGCTAGCGGATCTTGTTGGTTGAGACGATCCTAGAAGCGGTTTCTCGCCTCCAATCAGCCATTGATTGTGACCTCGTCGGCCACCAGATATAATCCTTCACCACACTCTCAACCTTGATCTGGGATTGTGGTCCATGTTGGATATATAGGATGCGTTTGGTTGCTTGCATCCAGCCCAAATAAGCCCGCTGGATGCAAGAGAAGTCTTTTGATTACGTACACGAGAGCATGACCTACACACGCATGAACGTTAAAGCATCCTGGAGTTTGGCTCAACGATCGAATCAGTCATTTCCAGCAAGCCAGGCTGAGTCGAGCGCAAAAGGGGGACAGTGTGCGTGGTAGTGCAGGGGTCGTGAAGGGAGATGGTGGGAGACCGAAATCCGCCAGCACAGGATGGCATGAAATATGTCTCAACCCACCCCTTTACTCGCTAACCTTTAGCGGTAGGACAAATCCAGCGATAATTCTTGGCACTGGTTGCGACTTAAACACGGTGGCAACAGTGACTTGAATCTCCGGCAACAGGACATGCTTGTCCCCTTCGTCCCTGTATCACACGCCTTGTCTTTGGCATGGGTAGGTCGTCGACTACACCGGCGGTAAGCACCATAGAACCACCTTCCACTATTAGATCGTTAAGTAGGGTGCAGAGTCAATTATGTCCTTATTTACCGCCACATCAGTTCCACTAGGACGAATGGATGAAGTTGGTTTCTCAAGCAGTAGCACTCATAGTTGTGGCACACAAGAGAGTGGTTCGTCGTGATGATAAGCCTGTGAACCATTACGTCCATTGTTAGTCCAAGATAGGGAGAGGATGGCAAATCTGAACTACATCTACAAAAGCAATGGTGTCAAGACTATGAACATGCTTCTAATGCGAAGATCACCTTTTGCAAGCTAGCGGAGACGTTTAGGCGGATGGAGTTGCTAGAAGATAGCATCCACACCATTGTGAAGTGTGCGATTGGGGAGCTCGGAGTAGAGATGATCAAGCCACCAACTGGGCAAACTCCTACCAAGATTCACACAAGCCCTAGATGGTATCCATATTTCAAGGTGAGTAGCACTTTAGTTCATGTCATGACATGCTTCTATTGTTATGAGCAAGCCATAACAGTTTTTCACGGTATGGCAGGATTGCTTTGGCGCAATAGATGGTACTCATTTAACCACTAGAGTATCGAGGTCACCAGCTGTAGCATACATGGGTAGAAAGCACTACACAAACACGATTGTGCTTGTTGTTGTTGATTTCGATTTGAAGTTCACATATGTGTTAGTTGTCTAGAAAGGATTAGCCCATGATGCTAAACATTCTTGCTGTTGGCATGGCTCGACTTGATGCGATCAATAACCCCAATGGTTCTACCTAGTAGATGTTGAATATGCATGTTGTCCTGGTGTTCTAGCATCCTTCAGGAAAACCAAGTATCATATCAGCGAGTTCTCTTCTGGAAACTATCCTAAGACTGCACAAGAACCGTTCAATCTCAGACACTCTAGCCTAAGAGTCACGGTTGAGAGGGCATTTGGTGCTTTGAAGAATAGATTTAAGATCCTGGATCAGAAGGCATTCCGCCCTTTCCCCACCCAATTTAGGCTTGTTTGCATATTGCATTCTCCATAAGTGGATCTTAGAATAAGGGTTATGATGAGCTTCTGCCAGATAAGGATGTGACGGATGATGATGATCATTGACTCGACCATGGCGTGGAGGCACATGTTAATGAAACTTGGAGGAACAAGAGGTTAGAGTGGGTTGAGGCAACATGGGCCAACAGAGGTAACACAAGGAAGAAGTTCGCCCTTCTTCGACATTGATGAACTTTCCTCCACTGGCTCATATGATTGTTAATTTGTCTGACATTTGTTATTAACTAGGACTGAAACAATGTTAACTTGACATGGTAAACTTGGATTGATAACATGAGAACAAAAATAAAAAAATACATAACCTATTATATTTGATTACGTATAGTTGTAAAAATATTTATTGAATATAAGTAAAATAATTAAATGAAAAATATGTTTTCATGCATGGTTGAATGTTGTGGTGGGTCTTTTCCCATGTATGAATGTTGAGGTGTGCCTTATCCCATTCATAATTATATGGTGAGGTGGCATGTTTGCATTTTGAGATAAATAAGTTAGCGGGGATGACTCTTAGGTATATATAGAATGTCTTGTAAGAGCATCTTCAATAGACGGTACAAATGTAAAAATACCTAACTTTTGGACCGTCTGGGGCAAAAAACGCTGCTCTAACATACGGTCCACATGTAAAAAAATTGAACCGTGGCCTCCTCGTGATGTAAAATACAACACCTCGCGGTACAAATTTACATCACGAGGTGCATCTGGTCCAAAACCAGCCGCCAACCGCGAACGCCCAACCGCCAGTTCCTTTCCTTTCCCGCCCGCCCGCCGCCCCTCCCCCCCCCCGGTCCGGCGCCGCCATGGCCGAAGGCGACGACCCCATCGCCTTCGCCGCCGCCGCCGCCGCTGCCATCTCACCCGCAACCGCTGCCATGTCGCCGCCCCGGCCGATGGCCACCGCGCCGGCGGCGAAGCCGGCGAAGGGACGAGGTGGCGGAAAACGGCCGGCCAACCGCGGCCGCAACCCGACCGACAGTTTTACGCGGCCGGTGAAGGTCTCCAAGGCGGCCGCGGCGGCTCGGGGCGACGACTCGCAGCCGGTGCGGCCGACGGCCTCCCCCAACAGCCACACATCCATTCCTCAACCTCCCCCGCCGCCACCGCCGGCCGTGGAGGAAGACGTGGCCACGCCGACCGCCACCGCCTCCAACATGTTTGACGAAATGTCGCAAAGGTATAGATTTTCTGATTGTGCTCTCGTTTGTTCATGGAAGGTGGCTTTGGCGGCATGGGAGGTAGCTTTGGCGGCAACATGATGGGTGGCTTGGGAGGTGGCTATGGCGGCAACATGAGTGGCGTTGGAGTTGGCTTCGTCGGCAACATGACCGGTATGGGACGCAATGAAGATGCTTCCGGTGGTGCTCACGGTACCGAGAGTTCACCGCTTGTTGAGAACGTCGACAAAGACGGTGGTGAAGATGACGATCGTACCATGGTTCACAACGCCGGTGGTGTTGATGACCCGCGTGAGTAATATTCATGTGCATTTCAATTTCTAGGGCGAAAAACTTTGACTAAGACGATGCTCTTTTGATAGAGGGATTTGATACTATGATGGTGATGCACTTTTGATTGAAACTATGATGATGATGCACTTTATTTTTAAATTTTTGATGTTATTTCAATGCAAAACCGCGGCTGGCAGCAGCCGCACGGCCGTTTTCAGATTTTTACATCTTTGATTTGGACCATTTATTGGAGTTGCTCTTTTGGACCATCTGTTGGAGTTAAGCGTTTTTCGGAGCTCCAAAATGCACTTTTTGGCGGTCTAAATTTTACATCTCCGGTTTTGGACCGTCAAAATTTGGACCATCTATTGAAGATGCTCTAAGGTCACCTTATTAATGAGAAAGGGTGCCAGAACATTAGGCCGTGCACAACGAAACACCAGGTTTTGCACCTGTGCACAACATGATTTTTTGCATGTATTCCCTCAGCCAGCTAAACTCAGCCACGGATAAATAGACCAAAAACGATGTAGATAACCAAACAGGCCATAACATGCAGGAAAGCAACTAGTCCACTTTTCAACTTCCCCGTGGGCTCTTCTAATCCTTTTGATGTTTCTCTTCTGCACATACATTTTGCTAGTATTCCCGTGTTAGACACTCATAAAATGAGGCTACTGCTTATATTCTCAAAATTACCAGTATACCTTTTCGATGGAAAATTACCAGTATATTAGTATTACATAAATCAAGAACAAAACATATTTGAAATGGATTCATCTTACAATCAGAACAGAAGAAATAGCCTGGTGTGCATTTCAGCCAAGTCTTGATTCCCGACGTAAAACCTGAAAATGAGCATTTATTCAGAAAAGGTCACCTCAATCAATCTACAACATTAGTCGCAAATACTCCATTTCTTACTGCCTTTCATCTTTCATCTCTACTACAGGTGACAACAAATTTGGGCACTAGCTCATTATATCATGTTCAGCCGATTACAATCGAACGTCAATTATCTAGAACCTGCCACATATTTCTAAAGAGGATCTCTTTTCAGTTGGGGTGCTTAGCTAGTAAACACACCTTAACATACACCATGCATGCGACTCATATTTAATAAATATTCTACAACTATACAATAATAAAATACAACAAATTATATTAGCTCAGTAATTCTCATATTGTTAATCCAACTAATGTTTCATACAACCGAATCTCATTGAAATAATTGCAGCCAACTCCCACAGCAATGTGTGGGGGGTATCATCTCTAGTTACATCTATTTTAGGCACTTAGAGCATCTACAACAGGACCCCTCAAACTGCCCCCAAACGTCTGGGCGGGCAGCCCGGGCAGTGCCGGACAAGAGAGAGAAGGAAAAAAGGCACCCAACTGGACCCCCCCCCCCCCACACACACACACACACACATTGTCCCCATATGTTTAGGCTGTCCGCAAATCCCCATATCCAGTCCATATATAGCGAGGATATGGGGATGTCCGGGCAGGGCGCCACGTAGGATTTGACCCACCACGGACCACCTTTTCTCTTTCTTTATTCTTTCTTTCTTTTCTCTCTCTTCCTCTCCATCAATCATATGCTTGTGAGCGGACATATTGGGGGAAAAGTGGGGGCATGGTTGTGTGCATGGACAAATAGGGGCTAAAAGCGGACACTGACCGGACGCATCCGCAGATGTTTGAGGGGCCAAATTTTCCCATTATGGTTGTAGATGCCCTTACTGTTTAGCAGCTTGTACAAAAACAAATAATTTACCTAAATATAGTATCACTAAATCTTCTAGCAAAAGATTTTTACCGAAAGAAAGGAAATCACCCCTTCTGTCTTTCTCAGTTACACAATAGGATATATTCTTCGTTAATGTGCAGCAGAAGTTAAGTACCTCTTCAGCAAATTTAATCAAGATTGTTGTCCTGGGCCTCTGCTGGCCTTCAATTGGCACAAAATGTGCCGTAACTACCGCTGGAAAACCAGCATTGTCCAATACGCCCTGTAAGAAATTTTATGAAGGTTTATACGTTGTGTATCTAAGAAGACACGGTTGACTTAAATATTTGAGCTGGAATTCCCACCCTTACAATCCCTGCAACAAAAGCTCCACAGTTGAATGCCCCCATGTCTTTCGGCACGGAAATGAACCTGATCAAATAAAAAGGTTCCCAGGTTTCAGATTTGTATGGGAAGAAAAATATTATGAAGTTAAAGAAAAACGAATTCATCACACCGGTTAACAAGAAGCTCCTTTTCACTAATCATGTATTCATCCTCATGTTCTGTTCCTTTCTCAAGCGAGTCAGCCACCTGGAAACAGTAAGAAACCATCTACCGGGATAAGCCATCAAATAAGTCCACTCAGTCCAGCAATCAGAACAGAACGACAGGCGGACTTACTATCAACACATGATAAATGGATGCAAAAATTTCTTGTATAAAACAACTGAGGAAATTGTTTAAAATACGAGAATCATAAATCTTCTTTGGAATTCTGGACAATCGGAGTTTTAGGATCAAGGGTCGTCATGCCAGAAATGTGATGCTGAAAGCTGTGTTAAGTTTGTTAGTCAAATTTGTGGTCAGTAAGTGCAAAGAGAAGTGCTCATTAGATCACAATGCTTCAGACAAGGGAACTTTATCACCAGGTGTTAAATTAGTGCACAAATGCAACATCGACCAAATTGATACCCCAACTCTGACATTACGTAGCTATAATGGTACAAATTAATAAAATCATGTTATAATATCAGTACATACATGAATATGTGGAATAATCTATGCTAATTGACTCTGCTTTTGTACTAGCAACCAAATTGAAACATGGACAAACAGGTCATATTGTCACAATTTTGCATTGTTCAAAATGGTAATTACTCTAGCAAAGAGTTGCCATTGGATTAAAGTATTTCTCTAATTTCCAGCCTTCGGTGTGATACGTAATTCTGTATTTATTTTCAGCATATGTTATTTTATATTTAAATAGGAGAAATTATCTACACACAATAAACAGAAAATAAGGGCAGCCCGGTGCATGTAGCTCCCGTTTGTGCAGGGTCCAGAGAAGGGTCCAAGCATTTTGGGTCTTTTGTACAAAGAGGGTGCTTGGATACAAGGGACTATTTTTAGTCTGACTAAAAATAGTCTCTTTTAGAGGCTAAAGTTCCAAGCACCCCTGACTAAAGAGAGGCTAGGACTAGTCTTGAAGCTAAAATCTTTTAGTCATGGGAAACCTACTAAAATATGTATTAGCTCTCTCTCTCCTCATTTAATTCCTCTCCTTAGTTCTGGATTGGAGGGTTTGGAGGATAATAAATGCTCAATAACTAGATTTTAGTCTCTTTAGTACTTGGATCCAAGCATGGGTGAGACTAGCAAGTTTTAGTCCCACTACTTTTAGTCATGGGACTAAAACGTATCCAAGCATGCTCAAAGCCTTTCCCTACATTTCTGCAAGAGTCTGTTTCCAGGACTCGAACCCGTGACCTCATGGTCACAAGGCAACAGCTTTACCGCTGCGCCAAGGCTTCCCTTCAGTCAGAAAAACAGAAACCAAATAAAAATAAATAGGTGTGCTTGGTCAGGCAGTGGCGAAGAACATCAAACACCCCAGAAGTCAGGCCACTAACAAACAAGCTCGGCCCACAATCTTTTGATGGGACAACCTCATTAAAAAAAAGGCAACCTGGTGCATGTAGCTCCCGCTTGCGCAGGGTCCAGGGAAGGGTCCGACCACTTTGGGTCTATAGTACGCAGCCTTTCCCTACATTTCTGTAAGAGGCTGTTTCCAGGACTTGAACCCATGACCTCATGGTCACAAGGCAGCAGCTTTACCACTGCGCCAAGGCTCCCCTTCCATGGGACAACCTCATTGAACGGAAAAAACGTAAGTATGTTACAAGAACACCTAAATTATGGCAATCACTCCAACTATTGCGGAACAGAGTAGGAATAACAGAAGATTGATATGTAAAATAGATTACCTTTCCGAACAGTACTTTCCATACAGTGCTGTGAATGAATGATAAAATCCCCAGCAGTCGAGTCTCTCGTCTATTCCCCTGGATTGACTATTATTATTAACATGACTATCTCGACAGGATAACAGTTTAGAGAGCACATACACAATAAGTCAATAACGAGGCTAATGATATAAATTTGGAGAACACCTGGAAACTTAATAAGAGAAATCATAGATGCTGGCATGTCAGATGTTGTGCTATAGATATTGTTGCTATGACTTCCTCTTAAGAAAAAGACATGGGAATACAAAGTTACAAACAGCAAGTTTGAAGTTATGCAAGAAAAACGAGATGACTATGCCATGCCACTCGCAACAAAGAAGCGACGAAGTTTTGACTGTTGTTCTGTTAACTTTATCATCATTTTAAGTATATGAAGCAATAGACGACCAATGAAATCATGGAATAAGAAAAGAACTACGCATCAAACCTTCTCCCTGTGACACAGCAGTTCAAGAACTCTAGCACCAACAGCATAACCAGCGTCCTCCAGCCTGCGTATAAAACATAAAATGAGAGGAAGGGATGTTATGCTAAGCATCAAAGAATATTAACGCATGAATATGGAGCGGTGTATTTTTAATGAGAAACATTGTCAAATGTCCTTGCATGATTTAGCACAATAAGACTGTGGTCTCCATTCTCCAAAGAGAGAGATGTACTGAAACATTAGAGGTACAAATAATGTTGCAGAAATTAGATCGACCACGTCATGGAAATAATAATAATTGATCAACCAAATGTTATAGTTGCATCACATCTCAACATGTGAACAAGTTGTTGTAAACCTTTTGCATTATCTGAAATTCCAGATGATACAATAACATACAGTAAGTGGCAAACACATAGCGCCTGAAATATGTGACCCGGATATCAAAGAGTAGCATGTACGGACTAAAAAAGGCTGTACCAGCTACAAGGAACCAATCAAATCAGGACAAATGAAATGCCGTAGGACAGTAAAAAGTGTTAAGAGTGGATATAATTAACAACAATACAGTTTCATCAACAATATGAACAGATGCATGAATAAGAACATAGAGGCTACCTTCGTTCCAGGTCAGCAATGTTGTCAACTTGTGTCTGGTTGTATTGAACCACCTCCGAGAACAAGAATGCGAATGCACTCAAACTGACCTATGGAATACAGAACATTTATGAAACATGTATCATAACAAAACAGGAAAATAATATATATTGGCACACGCTAAAAACTACCAACGAAAAGAATGAATCCTTTTGCACTTAGGAAGTAACACGTCTCACATTGCAATCAGGATAGTAGCTCTAGAAAATTATCCAATCGAAAGTAGCATTACAGTGCATAGTACCTTTCACTTCAATATATTTTGATGCTATTTATTTTACCCCTTCAATTAATGCAGGAGTCGTTGTTATCATTGTGTTTGGCCCTTTTCACGAAACAATTCCTTCTCGTTGCTTACAGGGCAGTAACTACAGTTTAGGTTCACTAGAATGTACTTAGAAACTAATGAGAAATCATTTGGAGTATTTTTCATACTAATGTGATGGCTGTATTATAAGAAATTTGTACGTATGATACAGCCTATATTGGGCCAAATACAAGTAGACGCTGTCAAAACGTTCAGTTTAACTTCAGAAACACAACTACTACCAATGAAAAGAATGAATGGTTGAATACATTCACATTTTGCAATTAGGCTACAATAATAAATATATTTAGCTCTTTAATTTATCCAATTGAAAGTATCACTAAGCTGTCAAGTAACTTCCACTTCAATATATTTTGCTACTATGCAGAATATTAACCCATTTCCTTCCATTCTTGAAACACGATTATAGAGTAGTGGGTTTGGGCAATAATTCCTCGGTTCCTCCACGTTTCCAATGGAAGCTATAACTACACCATGCATTCAGCTTCAACTTTCAACAAAATTCACATTGCCAACTGCATACTACTCAAATAAACAATACTCCCACAATTTACAGTCGATGAGTAAGAAAACTTCTGCTGCTCAAACTAATTGAGCAGGATCTGAAACACTTTCCGCCCAGCTACTACCCTAACCTGTGAATCTGTCTCAGTTACCTAACCTATGCCTTACTAAGAGAGCTGCCAGAAACAAATATCTGAAGGGGTTTTGATATGGGAAGGACGTGTACCTCCTGTCTGCCTCGGCTGAGGGGCTTGTCAAGAACGTTTGCATACTGCTTCGTCTTCCCAACACTGATCATCCTGCCCGCCCTCCTCTGGGTCTCTTTCCTTGGGGTTTCTTCAGAATTCTTGGAATACTGCACAAGCTGAATCCGTTTAGAAGGGGTTCCTGGCTTCTCTATTTCTTCGCTGCAACTCTAGAAGTAAGGTAGCTTTTGTCGACCACAGCACCTGAAAGGCGTAAAATCATATATAGTCACACTCTTGGTGACATATCATAACAGTGACGTGCAGTTTGTACCACTGATCAATGCTCATTAGTAGTCACATGGTGAATCAATTTATGTGTTCAGCATGCTGGAAAGGTTCTCTAGAGTAATTAATGGCATGGAGAGAATTGCATGAAACAAACAGCATCAGTAATTGAAGACAATAAATAGAAAACTGAGACGCCGTATGCATCTTCCGAATCATCTGGGAAGAGCTATGCTATACTCGGAAAGAAAAATGTTGCTTTAGAGCTTGTGGCTCCATACAAATCATCCATATTGACCGTTCCCATCAGGAACATTTCATAGAGGAATGGTTACTTCCGATTAAAAGTCAAGAAAAAGGGGATCCAACACAAAATGTTGGCGGTCCCTCAGTCGACGGATCTGTGCAGGTAGTCCGCGCGGAAACGAACCAGTGGCGGCGCTGGACTTTGCGGGAGGAGAAGCGGCCGTCGGAGGAGCAGGACCCGACGGTGTGGATCTGCCTGCACTTCAGAATCCAGGCTCTCTCGTCGCTGGGAAATTCACCGCCCGTCGCCGGGAACAGCCTCCGTGCGCAGTGGGTAGATGAGGAAGAACACAGCGGGGGCTAAATTTCGTGTTTTGACCCTTATGGCATACAAATTCAGGATCTCACCCTGGTTGGAAAAAATTCAGGATTTAACCCTTTTTCTTATCGTCAGGGGTTCTGACGGTAGGGTTAGACAGCCTACCGCCAGCAGCCCTGGCAGTAGGGTACTAGTCCACGTCAGCACGTAGAGACGACCGCCGCCCACCTCCGTCGCACCCTATCGCCACAGCCCCTGGCGGTAGGCTGTCTAACCCTACCGCCAGCGTTCTTGGCGGTAGGGTGCGAGCAGTTATTTCGTCCGAGACCCCGTGCCCTTGCCCATCTCCCCACCCCTCCCCCTCCCCCCGTCGGCAGTTTCTTTCTCCCACTCGCCCCTCTCTCCATTTCTCATCTCCTCCACTCTCCCTCTCGAATTTTCGTCGTTTTTGCGGATCAAGATGGCCCTAAAAAGAGAAACATAAGCTCCTCCGATCCCTCCAATTAGTTTTTGCAAACTTGCTTTCGATTCGACGCATTATTTGCTTGAAATCTCTCATATTTTTGAACTTAGATTGAATTTTTTTTTTCACCTAGGGTTGTTTTAGCTTGATTCTAGTTCTAGTTCTTAGTTCTTTAGTAACTAGTGGTATTGAATATGAACTCTAATCAAAAGTTCATATTTTAGTGTGAAGATGAACCCTAGTTCATAATTTTTTTGTTAAAAAAATTATGATGTAATGCATGTGGGAGGACTTGATTGTAGTTTTATGATGCATGTTGATATGATGATATGAAGATGTTGTTTGGAGAAAAAACATTGAAGATGGACTCTATTTTAAAAAAAATTGTTTAAAAATGATGATATGATGCATGTTGGAGGATTTTATTTTGATATGATGCATGTTGATATGATTTGATCCATCATGTGTAGTATATGCGGTTGGAGGAATATGTTTAAGATGAACCCTAGTTCATGTAACCAAGAAATTTTATTTTTGTTTATGTATGCTTATGCTTATGATGCTTTTGTTTATGAAATTTTATTAAGGCGGGCACCTCTTGCGGACAACATCGGCCCACGGTACTCCATGCTTGACTACGCATTCGACAAGGGTCATCGTGCCCGTTTCATAAAGAACAAAGAGGTAAGTAATATGAAGGAAATATTGATCAAAGATTTTGGGTTGATGAAAATAAGTTCCTAACTTTTGCCGTCCACTTTTTGACAGATGCTCCAGCCACTGTGCATGAGGGGTCACGGGGTTCATGGAAATATGGACTACAACGAGCGCTACGCGCCGTACTTCAAGAGAGCCTGACTGTTGGGTTTCGTGTTGCAGTTCAAGCATCAGCCGCCGACGCTTATCCACGCAGCTCTGACAGCTTTGATTGACCGGTGACGGCCAGAGACCCATTCTTTCCATCTACCATGCGGGAAGATGACGGTGACCCTCGAGGATTGGTCGATGATTACTGCCATGTCGATCGAGGGTCAAGCACTCATCGGGCGAGTGGAGAGGACCAACTGGCAGCAGAGAGTTACCACCCTCATCGACGACTGCCCCGATGCTAAGGGTAACCGTACATCCAGTGTACCGTTGACCTGGCTCTCGGAGCACCGAAAAGACATGCCCCCGAAGGCGCAGACGAGGCGACTATGGAGTGGTACGCGAGGGCCTACCTGTGGTATCTTCTCATGGAGGTCGTGTTTCCAGACAGCTCTGGGAATTCTGCCAACTGGTTGTATCTGTTCTTCCTAGCCGACTGGGATGCAGGGTACAGTTGGGGGACCGCATCTCTCACCTACCTATACCGTTCGGTAAGAGAGTATCTAATTGCCTACCTACGGAAGTATGTCCATGACATTTTGTTATATCTGATCCTCATTTGATGTTTTGCAGCTTGACGACGCAACCCAGAGGACGGGAGACAAGTCCAATATGGGTGGCTTTGTGTGGGCCCTCTCCATTTGGATGTGGGAACGGCTGCCGGTGGGGCGTTCAGAGAAGATGCCAAGACGCCCATGGGGTGCCTATGGTGAAGACGACGACACGACTCGACACCCTACGATAGCTTACGAGTGGGACGTTGTCAAACTCTACACGGGCCTGAACAAGACTTCATACAAGACCTACACCAACGAGTTGGACGCTTTGACGCATACGCAGGTATATGAACTCGCTCACCACCTTTCTCTTTGATTCCACTTTTGACCGAGAGTGGGAACTTACCAATGTATATGTAATAGGTAAACTGGTGGTTGTATCATGACCGAGAGTTGGACTTCGATCTGAATGTGATGTGCGATGCGGACAGTGGTCTTTGGCAGTGCATCATGCCCATGATCTGTGTGTACGCCATCGAGTGGCACTTGCCACACCGCGTGGCCATGCAGTTTGTGATGTATCAGCATACCCCACCTTGCTAGCCCACCGATACCGGCAACCACGCGCTCCACATGTGAGTGCGCTTGTTCTTCGTGCCCATGATTTCATTGCGTGGTGACTTTATTATGATGTTTCTTGTGGCCTATGCCTTGCAGGATGAGCAGGCAGAAGAATCAGTCGATCACAGACTAGGGAGAGGAGCATAAAACTCATGTGACGGAGTGGAACCAACGGAGGTACCGTAAAGATGTGGAGAGGAAAGTGACTGACTGGGATGCTTACCTGGGCTGACACATGAGGTGGTACGATGATGGCCAGAAGCACCGTCTTCGTCTCAGGCCTCGGTGGACGGCGGAAGACATCGTGGAGCTGGAGAGGGATGACCCCGAGGAAGAGGCCTACCAGACCGGCATCAGAGACATGCATAGTGGATTTAGGGAGTTTGCACCCCTCATCAACAGAGTGGTATGTTTGAACTGACAGTTGTATTTAAATTATTTTATTGGTCATCGTGACTGACTTATGCCATTACAGTCCGGTGAGCTGAACAGATGCATCTTTGAAGCCTCAGATGCACTAGGTGCTACCCCCGGGAGCGTACAATGTAATAACAACATGAGGGGGACGATGAAGGTACAACTCCAGCCTCCTCGAAACAAATGCATATTTGTTCACTTGCAATCGTAAATTCGATACTTATTATGCCCTTGTTTCATTGTGAGTGCAGAAGTTCGTGAAGCGCTGTGGCAAGTTGGTAGGGCTGCTTAGGTGTGCTGGAGCTGGGTCGGTTGAAGCTTATCAACCTGTAGCCACACATGGTCACATCGGCTCATCGAGCCATGTTCCCTCGTTGTCTAGGTTGGCTGAGGAGGAGGAGGCCACACATGAAGAAGGGGATGAGGAGGATGAGAGCAATGGGGAGGAGGAGTACGATGATGATTATGGACCTCCACCAACTCAATCATCTCAACCATCTCAGCTGCCGAAGAGGAATCCAAAGAAGAAGGATTTGCTGAGTCCGGACCCTTTCCAGAGACCGGTTCCTCGACGGCCCAAGAACAGGACTGAAGAGACTCATTCAAAGAGTAATGAGGACCGTACCTCCAAGAGGGGAAGGAGCAAGTAATTCTGCTCTTGGATAGTTGGCTCTTGTAGTTGGAACTCAGTTTGTAGAACGGTGTGTTTGCTACTTGTGTGTTGGAACTCCGTTTGTGGAACTTCGTTTGTAGCTTATTCGTGGGACGGTGTGTTTGCTACTTGTGTGTCTATGTGGAACTCTGTTTACTAATTAGTTGAACTCCGTTTGCTATTTGTGGAACTATGTGTCTATGTACTTCAAGTTTTGTTAATGTGTATGTGATGCCCAAGTTTAATTGTTTAAGATATGTGATATTGATTTTGAAAAGAAGCAACAAATTAAACCTGAAACCATAAAACACAGGACCCTACCGCCACGTACCCTGGTGGTAGGGTCACACAGCCTACCACCCCCCCCCCCGGCGGTAGGGTGAACCTATCGCTAGGGCACTTTGATATTTCGTTACAGAAACTTTGCGAGGCAAAAACCCAGCCACACCCTACCGTCAGGGGTTCTGGCGGTAGGGTTACATAGCCTACCACCAGGGGCCTTAGCGTAGGGTACTAATCCACGTCAGCACGGGAAAACGGTCGCCGTTCCCCTCCGCCGCACCCTACCGACAGGGCCCCTGGCGGTAGGCTGTCTAACCCTACCACCAGGGCCCCTAGCGGTAGCGAAAGGGTCAAATCCCGAAAATTTTCTCAACCAGGGTCAGATCCTGAATTTGTATGCGATAAGGGTCAAAACACGAAATTTTGACCACAGCGGGGAGGTGGAGATATGTGTTTGTTGTGCTTGTGGGGGGCCTTCATGCAAAATGAGTGAAGGTAGGGCTGAGGTGGTCGATTTGAGCGTCGGGACATGATCCGACGGGAGAGAGCAGAAGTTTCCATCTGTCTCATTTACTGATGATCCTAACACCAAACTTGTGTCATGCGTGACCGATCACCGTGATAACCATTAGTATGACGAATAACTCATAACTCGCACTCTTATAGAGTCATTATATGTGTCCTCGCCATCATTATAATTTAAGGAGCTCGTTTAAAAACAAGCTCGTAGCCTTCACATTTAAAGTTTGTGGAAGCCTGATACGGAATGCACTCCGAATCCAACTGTCATGACATGAACAAAGTTTTGTCTACTTTCTCTTCACGTCATAACCCGATTTTGAAGCACTGTTACCATCCTGTACACACACCGTCGTCCCTCTAGTGTCCCCTTGCCCCCTTCGTCCTCATCCCGATGAGGACGAGACCGAGCCTGAGCCCAATGACTCAATCGGGATCGTGCTCGAGCTCTCCGTCCGCGAAGCGGAGGAGCATCTCCATGATTTTGCCCCTGCAATCGGTGAAGGGGAGAAGCAACGACAGATCAATCTTCTTGCTCGTCGCTCCATTAAGAAGGACGAGCTCGAGGAAGAGTGCACCTGTCAATGGAGCCTTGGTCTATGGATCGACGACGAGGGACTCAACTACCTCGACAAACACCGACAAGAAGGAGGACAAGGACGACGATGAGGACTAGACTGCCTCGGCTAGTAGTAACTAGCAACATCGAATAGCAATGTTGCAAATGTTCATTTTGTTAGTTGTTGCAAATGCCCCTTTTCAAGTCACAAATTATATATAAATATAATGATTTTTTTCAAGTTCATCAAGAAAGTTCGAAGGCTCTCTCATTTTTCACACATAATCGTGATTGAAAATGGAAAACCAAAAAAATACACCAAGCTATTAAAGTTGGAAAAGAAACTAAGGCAGCAAAACAAGGCCACCATAATTAGTGTAATATGTACATTATCACAACATATTCAAGAGCAAAAAGTGTAGGAAGCAAGAGGAAACAAACATCTATCTCTCCAACTTGTTTGCTCATGCAAATCTCCATAGTCATGGCTGGTTTATACTACCAACAACAACACTAGTGATGAGGATGTCCTGGTCTTCTTAAGAGGTGACTGAGTGGGGGAGTCGGCCATCTCAAGTGATGATGGTGTACTAGGTATAGGGGGCTTTAACATCCGAGGGAGCACTGAGGGGGGAAGGAAGAGGAAGATTACCACTAGCACCTGAATCTTCATACATGATCCCAACAATGCGAAGTTTTTTAACAGAGCTGAATACAACACCCTCAGTGACATAGTCGACCCCACATCCAAAGGATGAGGTGATCTTACCATCTAGAGATTTACCGAACTAGAGAATTCAACCGGTGAAGATTTGCAACCTTGTGCGGTATTCTCCTTTTCAGTGTAAGAAGGACGAGCCATCAAACGTACTTAATGTCAAAACACATTGCATTATAAAAAATGCTGGCATTTTTGGTTTTTCAAATACACCAAAGAATATGCATATGTCAGTAAATACAATGTATTTTGGCACTAATGTATAACTACCTATTTATATTTTAGCTGCATGTTTGCTCTTGTGAAATAACTCTTTATTACAAAAAAAGTAGGGATTACAATCTCGTAGAGAAACACTAGGACTTCCACTGGGCCGGGCCCTAGCCAAACCATAGTTCGATCGTTAGCCCTACCAAAGTTTGCCATGCAATGACTAGCACTATTGCAGAGTCTTGGAAGAGTCATGTTCCTCCATACTTTGATTGATCTCTCCGGTAATAAAAGAATAATTGGATAATTTGCTTTCACTACTTTTCACCATCGCCACAACCTCCAAACAATCTGACTCAACATCAATGGATAAAGTACTCCACTGCAAAGCCAATGAAATTCCTTCCCGAAGCGCAAAAATTTCCGTTTTTAAAACATCCTCACATTCTCCTGGAAATCTACATGAGCTGGAAATAATAGCGCCGAGGTGATCCCAAAAAGCCATACTCGTCCCTACAACTCCATTTAGGTCCAAACCATCCGTGTTAGGCTTAACACGCTCGAGTGAAGGAAATACGCCCTAGAGGCAATAATAAAGTTGTTATTTTATATTTCCTTATTCATGATAAAAGGTTTATTATTCATGCTAGAATTGTATTGATCGGAAACCTTAACACATGTGTGAATACATAAGCAAACACCATGTCCCTAGTGCGCCTCTACTAGACTAGCTCGTTGGTCAAAGATGGTTAAGGTTTCCTAACCATGGACATGAGTTGCCATTTGATAACGAGATCACATCATTAGGAGAATGATGTGATGGACAAGACCCATCCGTTAGCTTAGCATAATGATCGTTCAATTTTATTTCTATTGCTTTCTTCATGTCAAATACATATTCCTTCGACTATGAGATTATGCAACTCCCGAATACCGGAGGAATGCCTTGTGTGCTATCAAACGTCACAAGTAACTGGGTTATTATAAAGATGTTCTACAGGTATCTCCGAAGGTGTTTGTTGAGTTGGCATAGATCGAGATTAGGATTTGTCACTCCGAGTATCGGAGAGGTATCTCTGGGCCCTCTCGGTAATACACATCATAAGCTTGCAAGAAAACGACTAAGGAGTTAGTCACGAGGTGATATATTACGGAACGAGTAAAGAGACTTGCTGGTAACGAGATTGAACTAGGTGTGAAGATACCGACGATCGAATCTCGGGCAAGTAACATACCGATGGACAAAGGGAATTACGTATATTGTCGTAACGGTTCGACCGGTAAAGATATTCGTAGAATATGTAGGAGCCAATATGGGCATCCAGGTTCCGCTATTAGTTATTGACCGAAGAGGTATCTCGGTCAGGGCCCGCATGCTTAACGTTCGATGACGATATAATATTATATGAGTTATGTTATTTGGTGAGCGAATGTTGTTCAGAGTCCCGAATGAGATCACGGACATGATGGAGAGTCTCAAAATGGTCGAGAGGTACAGATTGATATATAGGACGATGGTATTCGGACACCGGAAGTGTTCGGGGGTACCGGGTACTTATCGGGTCACCGGAAGGGGTTCCGGGCACCCCCAGCAAAAGATATGGGCCTTATGGGCCAAGAGGGGAAATGCACCAGCCACAAGGGGCTGGTACACCACCCCTCATATGGGCCAACCTAAGGAGGAGAAGGAAAGGGGAGAAGGGAAGGGAAATTGTGGATTGGGATTCCCACTTCCTTCCCTTTCCCCCCTCTTTTCCTTCCCCCTTGGGGAAACATGGCAGGGGGGCACAGGGAAAGGCAGGTCCCCTGGGGGGCCGGCGACCAGTCCTAGGGTGTGCCCTGGCCTCTTCCTCCCCCTCCCACCTATATATATGTGGGAGGGAGCGCCTAGCACACCCCAGATCAATTGTTAGTCGTGTGCGGCGCCTCCCTCCACCGTTTACACCCTCGGTCATATTTTCGTAGTGCTTAGACGAAGCCCTGCGGAGATCACTTCACCATCACCGTCACCATGCCGTCGTGCTGACGGAACTCATCTACTACCTCGACATCTTGCTGGATTAAGAAGGCGAGGGACGTCACCGAGCCGAACGTGTGCAGAACGCGGAGGTGTCGTGCGTTCGGTACTTGACAAGTTGAAGCACGAAGAAGTTTGACTACATCAACCACGTTGTTAAACGCTTCCGCCTACGGTTTACGAGGGTACGTAGACACACTCTCCCCCTCGTTGCTATGCATCTCCATGGATAGATCATTGCGTGTGCGTAGATTTTTTTGTTTTCCATGCAACGATTCCCATCAGTGGCATCATGAGTCAGGTCTATGCATAGATGATATGCACGAGTAGAACACAAAGAGTTGTGGGCAGTGTCAGTCATACTGCTTACCACCAACGTCTTATTTTGATTCAGTGGTATTGTGGGATGAAGTGGCCCAGACCAACCTTACATGTCCATGCACATGAGACCAGTTCCACCAACTGACATGCAACTAGTTTTGCATAAAGGTGGCTGGCGGGTGTCTGTTTCTCCTACTTTAGTTGAATCGAATTTGACTACAGCCGGTCCTTGAAGAAGGTTAAAACAACAAACTTGACGAATCACCGTTGTGGTTTTTGTCGTAGGTAAGAACGGTTCTTGCTAGAACCCGTAGAAGCCAGGTAAAACTTGCAACAACAAAGTAGAGGATGTCTACCTTGTTTTTGCATGGCATGTTGTGATGTGATATGTGTTGGAAATATGCCCTAGAGGCAATAATAAAAGCATTATTATTATATTTCCTTGTTCATGATAATTGTCTTTACTCATGCTATAATTGTGTTATCCGGAAATCGTAATACATGTGTGAATAATAGACACCAACATGTCCCTAGTAAGCCTCTAGTTGACTAGCTCGTTGATCAACGGATAGTCATGGTTTCCTTACTATGGACATTGGATGTCATTGATAACGAGATCACATCATTAGGAGAATGATGTGATGGACAAGACCCAATCCTAAACATAGCACAAGATTGTATAGTTCGTTTGCTAGAGTTTTCCAATGTCAAGTATCCTTTCCTTAGACCATGAGATCATGTAACTCCCGGATACCGTAGGAGTGCTTTGGGTATACCAAACGTCACAACGTAACTGGGTGACTATAAAGGTATACTACGGGTATCTCCGAAAGTGTCTTTTGGGTTGACACGGATCAAGACTGGGATTTGTCACTCCGTATGACGGAGAGGTATCACTGGGCCCACTCGGTAATGCATCATCATAATGAGCTCAAAGTGACCAAGTGTCTGGTCACAGGATCATGCATTACGGTACGAGTAAAGTGACTTGCCGGTAACGAGATTGAACGAGGTATTGGGATAACGACGATCAGATCGCGAGGAAGTAACATACCGATTGACAAAGGGAATTGTATACGGGGTTGCTTGAATCCTCGACATCGTGGTTCATCCGATGAGATCATCGAGGAGCATGTGGGAGCCAACATGGGTATCCAGATCCCGCTGTTGGTTATTGGCCGGAGAGTCGTCTCGGTCATGTCTACATGTCTCCCGAACCCGTAGGGTCTGCACACTTAAGGTTCGGTGACGCTAGGGTTGTAGGGATATGTATATGCAGTAACCCGAATGTTGTTCGGAGTCTCGGATGAGATCCCGGACGTCACGAGGAGTTCCGGAATGGTCCGGAGGTAAAGAATTATATATAGGAAGTGCTATTTCGGCCATCGGGACAAGTTTCGGGGTCACCGGTATTGTACCGGGACCACCGGAAGGGTCCCGGGGGTCCACCGGGTGGGGCCACCTATCCCGGAGGGCCCCATGGGCTGAAGTGGGAAGGGATCCAGCCCAAAGTGGGCTGGGGCGCCACTTCCCCCTAGGGCCCATGCGCCTAGGGTGGGGGAAACCCTAAAGGAAGAGTCCTAGGAGGGGAAGGCACCTCCTAGGTGCCTTGGGGAGGAGGGATTCCTCCCCTTGGCCGCACCCCCCTAGGAGATTGGATCTCCTAGGGCCGGCGCCCCCCCCTTGGCCCTCCTATATATAGTGGGGAGATGGAGGACTTCTTACCCTTGCCTTTGGTGCCTCCCTCTCCCTCTCCAACACATCCTCCTCCTCCATAGTGCTTAGCGAAGCCCTGCCGGAGTACTGCAGCTCCATCATCACCACGCCGTCGTGCTGCTGCTGGAGCCATCTCCCTCAACCTCTCCTCCCCCTTGCTGGATCAAGAAGGAGGAGACGTGGCTGTTCCGTACGTGTGTTGAACGCGGAGGTGCCGTCCGTTCGGTGCTAGGATCTTCGGTGATTCGAATCACGTCGAGTACGACTCCCTCATCCCCGTTCTTTGAACGCTTCCGCTCGTGATCTACAAGGTACGTAGATGCATCTAATCACTCGTTGCTAGATGAACTCCTAGATGGATCTTGGTGAAACCGTAGGAAAATTTTTGTTTTCTGCAACGTTCTCCAACAGTGGTATGAGAGGTAGGTCTATGCGTAGTTCTTTTGCACAAGTAGAACACAATTTGTTGTGGGCGTTGATGTTGTCAACTTTCTTGCCGCTACTAGTCTTATCTTGCTTCAACGGTATTGTGGGATGAAGCGGCCCGGACCAACCTTACACGTACGCTTACGTGAGACCGGTTCCACCGACTAACATGCACAAGTTGCATAAGGTGGCTGGCGGGTGTCTGTCTCTCCCACTTTAGTTGGACCGGATTCGATGAAAAGGGTCCTTATGAAGGGTAAATAGAAGTTGACAAATCACGTTGTGGCTTTCACATAGGTAAGAAAACGTTCTTGCTAGAATCCTACTTCAGCCACGTAAAACTTGCAACAACAATTAGAGGACGTCTAACTTGTTTTTGCAGCAAGTGCTTTGTGATATGATATGGCCAAAGTTGTGATGAATGATGAATGATCTATATGTGATGTATGAGATGTTCATGCTATTGTAATAGGAATCACGACTTGCATGTCGATGAGTATGACAACCGGCAGGAGCCATAGGAGTTGTCTTTATTTTTTGTATGACCTGCGTGTCATTGAGAAACGCCATGTAAATTACTTTACTTTATTGCTAAACGCGTTAGCCATAGTAGTAGAAGTAATAGTTGGCGAGCAACTTCATGGAGACACGATGATGGAGATCATGATGATGGAGATCATGGTGTCATGCCGGTGACAAGATGATCATGGAGCCCCAAGATGGAGATCAAAGGAGCTATGTGATATTGGCCATATCATGTCACTATTATTATTTGATTGCATGTGATGTTTATCATGTTTTTGCATCTTGTTTACTTAGAACGACGGTAGTAAATAAGATGATCCCTCATAATAATTTCAAGAAAGTGTTCCCCCTAACTGTGCACCGTTGCGACAGTTCGTTGTTTCGAAGCACCACGTGATGATCGGGTGTGATAGATTCTAACGTTCACATACAACGGGTGTAAGACAGATTTACACATGCAAACACTTAGGTTGACTTGACGAGCCTAGCATGTACAGACATGGCCTCGGAACACAGAAGACCGAAAGGTCGAGCATGAGTCGTATAGAAGATACGATCAACATGAAGATGTTCACCGACGTTGACTAGTCCGTCTCACGTGATGATCGGACACGGCCTAGTTAACTCGGATCATGTTATACTTAGATTACAGGAGGGATGTCTATCTAAGTGGGAGTTCATTGAATAATTTGATTAGATGAACTTAATTATCATGAACTTAGTCTAAATATTTTACAATATGTCTTGTAGATCAAATGGCCAACGTAGTCCTCAACTTCAACGCGTTCCTAGAGAAAACCAAGCTGAAAGACGATGGCAGCAACTACACGGACTGGGTCCGGAACCTGAGGATAATCCTCATAGCTGCCAAGAAAGATTATGTCCTACAAGCACCGCTAGGTGACGCACCTGTTCTCCCTGCAGAACAAGACGTTATGAACGCTTGGCAGGCACGTACCGATGACTACTCCCTCGTTCAGTGCGGCATGCTTTACAGCTTAGAGCCGGGGCTCCAAAAGCGTTTTGAGAGACACGGAGCATATGAGATGTTCGAAGAGCTGAAAATGGTTTTCCAAGCTCATGCCAGGGTCGAGAGATATGAAGTCTCCGACAAATTCTTCAGCTGTAAGATGGAGGAAAATAGTTCTGTCAGTGAGCACATACTCACAATGTCTGGGTTACATAACCGCTTGACTCAGCTGGGAGTTAATCTCCCGGATGACGCGGTCATTGACAGAATCCTTCAGTCGCTTCCACCGAGCTACAAGAGCTTTGTGATGAACTTCAATATGCAGGGGATGGAAAAGACCATTCCTGAAGTATTTGCAATGCTGAAATCAGCAGAGGTAGAAGTCAAAAAGGAACATCAAGTGTTGATGGTGAATAAAACCACTAAGTTCAAAAAGGGCAAGGGTAAGAAGAACTTCAAGAAGGACGGCAAGGGAGTTGCCGCGCCCGGCAAGCAAGCTGCCGGGAAGAAGCCAAAGAATGGACCCAAGCCCGAGACTGAGTGCTTTTATTGCAAGGAAAGTGGTCACTGGAAGCGGAACTGCCCCAAATACTTAGCGGACAAGAAGGCCGGCAAAACGAAAGGTATATGTGATATACATGTAATTGATGTGTACCTTACCAGTACTCGTAGTAGCTCCTGGGTATTTGATACCGGTGCAGTTGCTCACATTTGTAACTCAAAGCAGGAGCTGCGGAATAAGCGGAGACTGGCGAAGGACGAGGTGACGATGCGCGTCGGGAATGGTTCCAAGGTCGATGTGATCGCCGTCGGCACGCTGCCTCTTCATTTACCTACGGGATTAGTTTTGAACCTCAATAATTGTTATTTGGTGCCAAGTTTGAGCATGAACATTGTATCAGGATCTCGTTTAATTCGAGATGGCTACTCATTTAAATCCGAGAATAATGGTTGTTCTATTTATATGAGAGATATGTTTTATGGTCATGCTCCGATGGTGAATGGTTTATTCTTAATGAATCTCGAGCGTAATGCTACACATATTCATAGTGTGAGTACCAAAAGATGTAAGATTGATAATGATAGTCCCACATACTTGTGGCACTGCCGCCTTGGTCACATAGGTGTCAAACGCATGAAGAAGCTCCATGCTGATGGACTTTTAGAGTCTCTTGATTACGAATCATTTGACACGTGCGAACCATGCCTCATGGGTAAAATGACCAAGACTCCGTTCTCAGGAACAATGGAGCGAGCAACCAACTTATTGGAAATCATACATACTGATGTGTGCGGTCCAATGAGTGTTGAGGCTCGCGGTGGCTATCGTTATGTTCTCACCCTCACTGATGACTTGAGTAGATATGGGTATGTCTACTTAATGAAACACAAGTCTGAGACCTTTGAAAAGTTCAAGGAATTTCAGAGTGAGGTTGAGAATCAACGTGACAGGAAAATCAAGTTCCTGCGATCAGATCGTGGAGGAGAATACTTGAGTCACGAGTTTGGCACACACTTAAGAAAATGTGGAATAGTTTCACAACTCACGCCGCCTGGAACACCTCAGCGTAATGGTGTGTCCGAACGTCGTAATCGCACTCTATTAGATATGGTGCGATCTATGATGTCTCTTGCCGATTTACCGCTATCTTTTTGGGGGTATGCTTTAGAGACTGCCGCATTCACTTTAAATAGGGCTCCGTCGAAATCCGTTGAGACGACACCGTTTGAATTATGGTTTGGGAAGAAACCTAAGCTGTCGTTTCTAAAAGTTTGGGGATGCGATGCTTATGTCAAGAAACTTCAACCTGAAAAGCTCGAACCCAAATCGGAAAAATGCGTCTTCATAGGATACCCTAAAGAAACTATCGGGTATACCTTCTACCTCAGATCCGAAGGCAAGATCTTTGTTGCCAAGAATGGATCCTTTCTAGAGAAAGAGTTTCTCTCGAAAGAAGTAAGTGGGAGGAAAGTAGAACTTGATGAAGTATTACCTCTTGAACCGGAAAATGGCGCAACTCAAGAAAATGTTCCTGAGGTGCCTGCACCGACTAGAGAGGAAGTTAATGATGATGATCAAGATACTTCTGATCAAGCTCCTACTGAAATTCGAAGGTCCACAAGGACACGTTCCGCACCAGAGTGGTACGGCAACCCTGTCTTGGAAATCATGTTGTTAGACAACGGTGAACCTTCGAACTATGAAGAAGCGATGGCGGGCCCGGATTCCGACAAATGGCTAGAAGCCATGAAATCCGAGATAGGATCCATGTATGAAAACGAAGTATGGACTTTGACTGACTTGCCCGTTGAGCGGCGAGCCATAGAAAATAAATGGATCTTTAAGAAGAAGACAGACGCGGATGGTAATGTGACCATCTATAAAGCTCGGCTTGTCGCTAAGGGTTATCGACAAGTTCAAGGGGTTGACTACGATGAGACTTTCTCACCGGTAGCGAAGCTAAAGTCCGTCCGAATCATGTTAGCGATTGCCGCATTCTATGATTATGAAATATGGCAAATGGACGTCAAAACGGCATTCCTTAATGGTTTCCTTAAGGAAGAATTGTATATGATGCAGCCGGAAGGTTTTGTCGATCCTAAGAATGCTGACAAGGTGTGCAAGCTCCAACGCTCGATTTATGGGCTGGTGCAAGCATCTCGGAGTTGGAACATTCGCTTTGATGAGATGATCAAAGCGTTTGGGTTTACGCAGACTTATGGAGAAGCCTGCGTTTACAAGAAAGTGAGTGGGAGCTCTGTAGCATTTCTCATATTATATGTAGATGACATACTTTTGATGGGAAATGATATAGAACTCTTGGACAGCATTAAGGCCTACTTGAATAAGAGTTTTTCAATGAAGGACCTTGGAGAAGCTGCTTATATATTAGGCATCAAGATCTACAGAGATAGATCAAGACGCCTCATAGGTCTTTCACAAAGCACATACCTTGATAAGATATTGAAGAAGTTCAATATGGATCAGTCTAAGAAGGGGTTCTTGCCTGTGTTGCAAGGTGTGAAATTGAGCTCAGCTCAATGTCCGACCACGGCAGAAGATATAGAAGAGATGAGTGTCATCCCCTATGCCTCAGCCATAGGTTCTATTATGTATGCCATGCTGTGTACCAGACCTGATGTAAACCTTGCCGTAAGTTTGGTAGGAAGGTACCAAAGTAATCCCGGCAAGGAACACTGGACAGCGGTCAAGAATATCCTGAAGTACCTGAAAAGGACTAAGGAAATGTTTCTCGTTTATGGAGGTGACGAAGAGCTCGTCGTAAAGGGTTACGTCGACGCTAGCTTCGACACAGATCTGGATGACTCAAAGTCACAAACCGGATACGTGTATATTTTGAATGGTGGGGCAGTAAGCTGGTGCAGTTGCAAGCAGAGCGTCGTGGCGGGATCTACATGTGAAGCGGAGTACATGGCAGCCTCGGAGGCAGCGCATGAAGCAATTTGGGTGAAGGAGTTCATCACCGACCTAGGAGTCATACCCAATGCGTCGGGGCCGATCAAGCTCTTCTGTGACAACACTGGAGCTATTGCACTTGCCAAGGAGCCCAGGTTTCACAAGAAGACAAGGCACATCAAGCGTCGCTTCAACTCCATTCGTGAAAATGTTCAAGATGGAGACATAGATATTTGTAAAGTACATACGGACCTGAATGTAGCAGATCCGTTGACTAAACCTCTCCCTAGAGCAAAACATGATCAACACCAGAATTCCATGGGTGTTCGATTCATCACAATGTAACTAGATTATTGACTCTAGTGCAAGTGGGAGACTGTTGGAAATATGCCCTAGAGGCAATAATAAAAGCATTATTATTATATTTCCTTGTTCATGATAATTGTCTTTATTCATGCTATAATTGTGTTATCCGGAAATCGTAATACATGTGTGAATAATAGACACCAACATGTCCCTAGTAAGCCTCTAGTTGACTAGCTCGTTGATCAACAGATAGTCATGGTTTCCTGACTATGGACATTGGATGTCATTGATAACGAGATCACATCATTAGGAGAATGATGTGATGGACAAGACCCAATCCTAAACATAGCACAAGATCGTATAGTTCGTTTGCTAGAGTTTTCCAATGTCAAGTATCCTTTCCTTAGACCATGAGATTGTGTAACTCCCGGATACCGTAGGAGTGCTTTGGGTATACCAAACGTCACAACGTAACTGGGTGACTATAAAGGTATACTACGGGTATCTCCGAAAGTGTCTGTTGGGTTGACACGGATCAAGACTGGGATTTGTCACTCCGTATGATGGAGAGGTATCACTGGGCCCACTCGGTAATGCATCATCATAATGAGCTCAAAGTGACCAAGTGTCTGGTCACGGGATCATGCATTACGGTACGAGTAAAGTGACTTGCCGGTAACGAGATTGAACGAGGTATTGGGATACCGATGATCAGATCTCGGGCAAGTAACATACCGATTGAGATCATCGAGGAGCATGTGGGAGCCAACATGGGTATCCAGATCCCGCTGTGGGTTATTGGACGGAGAGTCGTCTCGGTCATGTCTACATGTCTCCCGAACCCGTAGGGTCTGCACACTTAAGGTTCGGTGACGCTAGGGTTGTAGGGATATGTATATGCAGTAACCCGAATGTTGTTTGGAGTCCCGGATGAGATCCCGGACGTCACGAGGAGTTCCGGAATGGTCCGGAGGTAAAGAATTATATATAGGAAGTGCTATTTCGGCCATCGGGACAAGTTTCGGGGTCACCGGTATTGTACCGGGACCATCGGAAGGGTCCCGGGGGTCCACCGGGTGGGGCCACCTATCCCGAAGGGCCCCATGGGCTGAAGTGGGAAGGGATCCAGCCCAAAGTGGGCTGGGGCGCCACTTCCCCCTAGGGCCCATGCGCCTAGGGTGGGGGAAACCCTAAAGGAAGAGTCCTAGGAGGGGAAGGCACCTCCTAGGTGCCTTGGGGAGGAGGGATTCCTCCCCTTGGCCGCACCCCCCTAGGAGATTGGATCTCCTAGGGCCGGCGCCCCCCCTGGCCCTCCTATATATAGTGGGGAGATGGAGGACTTCTTACCCTTACCTTTGGTGCCTCCCTCTCCCTCTCCAACACATCCTCCTCCTCCATAGTGCTTAGCGAAGCCCTGCCGGAGTACTGCAGCTCCATCATCACCACGCCGTCGTGCTGCTGCTGGAGCCATCTCCCTCAACCTCTCCTCCCCCCTTGCTGGATCAAGAAGGAGGAGACGTGGTTGTTCCGTACGTGTGGTGAACGCGGAGGTGCCGTCCGTTCGGTGCTAGGATCTTCAGTGATTCGAATCACGTCGAGTACGACTCCCTCATCCCCATTCTTTGAACGCTTCCGCTCGCGATCTACAAGGTATGTAGATGCTTCTAATCACTCGTTGCTAGATGAACTCCTAGATGGATCTTGGTGAAACCGTAGGAAAATTTTTGTTTTCTGCAACGTTCCCCAACAATATGGTCAAGACATGATGTGATAAACGTTATTGTATGAGATGATCATGTTTTGTAAGTTATCGGCAACCGGCAAGAGCCTTATGGTTGTCTCTTTATTGTATGAAATGCAAACACCATGTAATTGATTTACTTTATCACTACGCATTAGCGATAGTTGCAGAAGCAATAGTTGGCGAGATGACCACAATGCAACGGTGGAGATCAAGATGTCAAGCCGGTAATGATGGAGATCATGACGATGCTTTGGAGATGGAGATTGAAAGCACAAGATGATGACGGCCATATCATGTCACATATTTTGATTGCTCGTGATGTTTATCTTATATGCATCTTATTTTGCTTAGAATGACGGTAGCATTATAAGATGACCCTGCTACCTCTTGAACATGTGTTGGTTTTCCCTTGAAGAGAAAAGGGTGATATAGCAAAGCAGCATAAGTATTTCCCTCAGTTTTTGAGAACCAAGGTACCAATCGAGTAGGAGACCACGTGCGAGTCACCTCGTACCTACACAAACAAATAAGAACCTCGCAACCAACATGCTAAAGGGGTTGTCAATCCCTTCACGACCACTTTTCAAGAGTGAGATCTGATAGAGATAATAATAATAAGATAAATATTTTTGGTATTTTTATGATACAAATTGAAAGTAAAGATTGCAAAATAAAATAGATTGGAAACTTGTATGATGGAAAATAGACCCGGGGGCCATAGGTTTCACTAGTGGCTTCTCTCAAGATAGCATAAGTATTACGGTGGGTGAACAAATTACTGTCGAGCAATTGATAGAATTGAGCATAGTTATGAGAATATCTAGGTATGATCATGTATATAGGCACCACGTCCGTGACAAGTAGACCGACTCATGCAATATGATATAAACCCCATCTTTTTATCCTCGATGGCAACAATACAATACATGTCGTTTCCCTTTCTGTCACTCGGATCGAGCACCGCAAGATTAAACCCAAAGCTAAGCACTTCTCCCATTGCAAGAAAGATCAAACTAGTAGGCCAAACCAAACTGAAAATTCGAATAGACTTGCAAAGATAACCAATCATACATAAAAGAATTCAGAGAAGATTCAAATATTGTTCATAGATAATTTTGATCATAAACCCACAATTCATCGGATCTCGGCAAACACACCACAAAAGAAGATTACATCGAATAGATCTCCAAGAGAATCGAGGAGAACTTTGTATTGAGATTCAAAGAGAGAGAAGAAGCCATCTAGCTAATAACTATGGACCCAAAGGTCTGAGGTAAACTACTCACACATCATCGGAGAGGCTATGGTGTTGATGTAGAATCCCTCCGTGATCAATGCCCCCTCCGGCAGAGCACCGGAAAAGGCCCCAAGATGGGATCTCACGGGTACAGAAGGTTGCGGCGGTGGAATTAGGTTTTCGTGGTGCTCCTCGATGTTTTCAGGGTACATAGGTATATATAGGAGGAAGAAGTAGGTCAGTGGAGCCACGAGGGACCCACGAGGGTGGAGGGCGCGCCCCCTGCCTCGTGGCCTCCTCATTGGTTGCTTGACATCCACTCCAAGTCCTATGGGTCACGTTTGTTCCAAAAATCACGCTCCCGAAGGTTTCATTCCGTTTGGACTTCATTTGGTATTCTTTTTCTGCGAAACACTGAAATAGGCAAAAACAACAATTTTGGTTGGGCCTCCGGTTAATTAGGTTAGTCCCAAAAATAATATATAGTGTTTATAATAAGCACATTAAACATCCAAAACATAATATATAATAGCATGGAGCAATCAAAAATTATAGATACGTTGGAGATGTATCAAGCATCCACAAGCTTAATTCCTGCTCGTCCTCGAGTAGGTAAATGATAAAAACAGAATTTTTGATGTGGAATGCTTCCTAACATATTTCTCAATGTAATTTTCTTTATTGTGGCATGAATGTTCAGATCCGAAAGATTCAAGATAAAAGTTTAATATTGACACAAAAATAATAATACTTCAAGCATACTGACTAAGCAATCATGTCTTCTCAAAATAACATGGCCAAAGAAAGTTCATCCCTACAAAATCATATAGTTTGGTCATGCTCCATTTTCATCACACAAGAATGCTCTCATCATGCACAACCCCGATGACAAGCCAAGCAATTGTTTCATACTTTATTAATCTAAAAAAAATTCAACCTTCACGCAATACATGAGCGTGAGCCATGGATATAACACTATGGGTGAAATAGAATATAATGAAGGGGGTTATGTGGAGAAGAAAAAAAAGGAGAAAGTCTCACATTGACGCGACTAATCAATGGGCTAGGGAGATGCCCACCAATTGATGTCAATGCAAGGAGTAGGGATTGCCATGCAACGGATGCACTAGAGCTATAAATGTATGAAATATCAACAAAAGAAACTAAGTGGGTGTGCATCCAACTTGCTTGCTCACAAAGACCTAGGGCACTTGAGGAAGCCCATTGTTGGAATATACAAGCCAAGTTCTATAATAAAAAATTCCCACTAGTATATGAAAATGACAAAACAAGAGACTCTCTATCATAAAGATCATGGTGCTACTTTGAAGCACAAGTGTGGAAAAAGGATAGTAGCATTGCCCCTTTTTGGGCTTTTTTTATTGGCCTTTCTCCATACTCTATTATTCGATCGTCACACTCTATTTATGACATCAATGATTACAACTCGATACTAGACAAGATGACTCATATGAATGCCTCAGCGGTGTTCGGATGTGCAATGACTCATGAGTGACATGTATGAAAGAATTATGAACGTGCTTTGCCACAATAGATGTCAACTACATGATCATGCAGGCATATTGACAATGATGAATGCGTGTCATATAAACGGAACATGGAAAGTTGCATGGCATTCTCATACGGTGGCTATGGAAATGCCATAATAGGTATATGGTGGCTGTTGAGGAGATATAAGGAGTTTAGTGATAGAGTGCTACCTCTTGAGCACTGCGTGGTTTTCCCTTGAAGAGGAAAGGGTGATGCAGTAAAGTAGCGTAAGTATTTCCCTCAGTTTTTGAGAACCAAGGTATCAATCCAGTAGGAGATCACGCTCGAGTCCCACGCACCTACACAAACAAATAAGAACCTCGCAACCAACGCGATAAAGGGGTTGTCAATCCCTTCACGGTCACTTACGAGAGTGAGATCTGATAGATATGATAAGATAATATTTTTGGTATTTTTATGATAAAGAGAAATAAAGATGCAAAGTAAATAAACGACAATAGAAATAGCTAAGTGTTGGAAGATTAATATGATGGAAGATAGACTCGGGGGCCATAGGTTTCACTAGTGGCTTCTCTCAAGAGCATAAGTATTACGGTGGGTAAACGAATTACTGTCGAGCAATTGATAGAATTGAGCATAGTTATGAGAATATCTAGGTATGATCATGTATATAGGCATCACGTCCGTGACAAGTAGACCGAAACGATTCTGCATCTACTACTATTACTCCACACATCGACCGCTATCCAGCATGCATCTAGAATATTAAGTTCATAAGAACAGAGTAATGCTTTAAGTAATATGACATGATGTAGAGGGATAAACTCATGCAATATGATATAAACCCCATCTTTTTATCCTCGATGGCAACAATACAATACGTGCCTTGTTCCCTTCTGTCACTGGGATCGAGCACCGCAAGATTGAACCCAAAGCTAAGCACTTCTCCCATTGCAAGAAAGATCAATCTAGTAGGCCAAACCAAACTGATAATTCGAAGAGACTTGCAAAGATAACCAATCATACATAAAAGAATTCAGAGGAGATTCAAATATTGTTCATAGATAAACTTGATCATAAACCCACAATTCATCGGATCTCGACAAACACACCGCAAAAGAAGATTACATCGAATAGATCTCCAAGAAGATCGAGGAGAACTTTGTATTGAGATCCAAAGAGAGAGAAGAAGCCATCTAGCTAATAACTATGGACCCGAAGGTCTGAAGTAAACTACTCACACATCACCGGAGAGGCCATGGAGTTGATGTAGAGGCCCTCCGTGATCAATGCCCCCTCCGGCGGAGCTCCGGAAAAGGCCCCAAGATGGGATCTCTCGGGTACAGAAGGTTGCGGCGGTGGAATTAGGTTTTCGTGGTGCTCCTGGATGTTTGGGGGGTACGTGGATATATATAGGAGGAAGAAGTACGTCGGTGGAGCAACGAGGGGCCCACGAGGGTGGAGGGCGCGCCCAGGGGGGTAGGCGCGCCCCCTGCCTCGTGGCCTCCTCGATTGTTTCTTGACGCCCACTCCAAGTCTCCTGGATCATGTTTGTTGAGAAAATCACGTTCCCGAAGGTTTCATTCCGTTTGGACTCCGTTTGATATTCCTTTTCGGCGAAACTCTAAAATAGGCAAAAAAACAGCAATTTGGGCTGGGCCTCCAATTAGTAGGTTAGTCCCAAAAATGATATAAAAGTGTAAAATAAAGCCCATTAACATCCAAAATAGATAATATAATAGCATGGAGCAATCAAAAATTATAGATACGTTGGAGACGTATCAAGCATCCCCAAGCTTAATTCCTGCTCGTCCTCGAGTAGGTAAATGATAAAAAAGAATTTTTGATGTGGAATGCTTTCTAATGTAATTTTTCTTTATTGTGGCATGAATGTTCAGATCCGAAAGATTCAAGATAAAAATTTAATATTGACATAAAAATAATAATACTTCAAGTATACTAACTAAGCAATCATGTCTTCTCAAAATAACATGGCCAAAGAAAGTTATCCCTACAAAATCATATAGTCTGGCTATGCTCTATCTTCACCACACAAAATATTTAAATCATGCACAACCCCGATGACAAGCCAAGCAATTGTTTCATACTTTTGATGTTCTCAAACTTTTTCAATCTTCACGCAATACATGAGCGTGAGCCATGGACATAGCACTATATGTGGAATAGAATGGTGGTTGTGGAGAAGACAAGAAAGGAGAATATAGTCTCACATCAACTAGGCATATCAACGGGCTATGGAGATGCCCATTAATAGATATCAATGTGAGTGAGTAGGGATTGCCATGCAACGGATGCACTAGAGCTATAAGTATATGAAAGCTCAACAAAAGAAACTAAGTGGGTGTGCATCCAACTTGCTTGCTCATGAAGACCTAGGGCATTTTGAGGAAGCCCATCATTGGAATATACAAGCCAAGTTCTATAATGAAAAATTCCCACTAGTATATGAAAGTGATATCATAGGAGACTCTCTATCATGAAGATCATGGTGCTACTTTGAAGCACAAGTGTGGAAAAAGGATAGTAGCATTGTCCCTTCTCTCTTTTTCTCTCATTTTTTTGGGCCTTCTCCTTTTTATGGCCTTTCTCTTTTTTTTTCGTCCGGAGTCTCATCCCGACTTGTGGGGGAATCATAGTCTCCATCATCCTTTCCTCACTTGGGACAATGCTCTAATAATGATGATCATCACACTTTATTTACTTACAACTCAAGAATTACAACTCGATACTTAGAACAAAATATGACTCTATGTGAATGCCTCCGGCGGTGTACCGGGATGTGCAATGATGCATGAGTGACATGTATGAAGAATTATGAACGGTGGCTTTGCCACAAATACGATGTCAACTACATGATCATGCAAGCAATATGACAATGATGAAGCGTGTCATAATAACGGAACGGTGGAAAGTTGCATGGCAATATATCTCGGAATGGCTATGGAAATGCCATAATAGGTAGGTATGGTGGCTGTTTTGAGGAAGGTATATGGTGGGTGTATGATACCGGCGAAAAGTGCGCGGTATTAGAGAGGCTAGCAATGGTGGAAGGATGAGAGTGCGTATAATCCATGGACTCAACATTAGTCATAAAGAACTCACATACTTGTTGCAAAAATCTATAAGTTATCAAACAAAGTATTACGCGCATGCTCCTAGGGGGATAGATTGGTAGGAAAAGACCATCGCTCGTCCCCGACCGCCACTCATAAGGAAGACAATCAATAAATAAATCATGCTCCGACTTCATCACATAACGGTTCACCATACGTGCATGCTACGGGAATCACAAACTTCAACACAAGTATTTCTCAAATTCACAACTACTCAACTAGCATGACTCTAATATCACCATCTCCATATCTCAAAACAATTATCAAGTATCAAACTTCTCATAGTATTCAATGCACTTCTATGAAAGTTTTTATATTATCCCTAAAAGCAAATTTCCATGTTGTTCTAAAGGACTCTCAAAATAATATAAGTGAAGCATGAGAGATCAATTATTTCTATAAAATAAAACCACCGCCGTGCTCTAAAAGATATAAGTGAAGTACTAGAGCAAAAACTATATAGCTCAAAAGATATAAGTGAAGCACATAGAGTATTCTAATAAATTTCAAATCATGTGAGTCTCTCTCAAAAGGTGTGTACAGCAAGGATGATTGTGGTAAACTAAAAAGCAAAGACTCAAATCATACAAGACGCTCCAAGCAAAACACATATCATGTGGTGAATAAAAATATAGCTCCAAGTAAAGTTACCGATAGACGAAGACGAAAGAGGGGATGCCTTCCGGGGCATCCCCAAGCTTAGGCTTTTTGGTGTCCTTGAATTTTACCTTGGGGTGCCATGGGAATCCCCAAGCTTAGGCTCTTCCACTCCTTGTTCCATAATCCATCAAATCTTTACCCAAAACTTGAAAACTTCACAACACAAAACTTAAATAGAAAATCTCGTGAGCTCCGTTAGCGAAAGAAAACAAAACACCACTTCAAGGTACTGTAATGAACTCATTCTTGATTTATATTGGTGTTAAACCTACTGTATTCCAACTTCTCTATGGTTTATAAACTCTTTTACTAGCCATAGATTCATCAAAATAAGCAAACAACACACGAAAAACAGAATCTGTCAAAAACAGAACAGTCTGTAGTAATCTGTAGCTAACGCAAACTTCTGGAACCCCAAAAATTCTAAAATAAATTGCTGGACGTGAGGAATTTATCTATTAATCATCTGCAAAAATAATTAACTAAATATCACTTCCAAATAAAAATGGCAGCAATTCTCGTGAGCGCTAAAGTTTCTGTTTTTTACAGCAAGATCAAAAAGACTTTCCCCAAGTCTTCCCAACGGTTCTACTTGGCACAAACACTAATTAAACACAAAAAACACAACCAAAACAGAGGCTAGATAAATTATTTATTACTAAACAGGAGCAAAAAGCAAGGAATAAAAATAAAATTGGGTTGCCTCCCAACAAGCGCTATCGTTTAACGCCCCTAGCTAGGCATAAAAGCGAAGATAGATCTAGGTATTGCCATCTTTGGTAGGCAATCCATAAGTGGCTCTCATAATAGATTCATATGGTAATTTAATTTTCTTTCTAGGGAAGTGTTCCATGCCTTTCCTTAATGGAAATTGGAATTTAATATTCCCTTCCTTCATATCAATAATTGCACCAATCGTTCTAAGGAAAGGTCTACCAAGAATAATAGGACATGAAGGATTGCAATCTATATCAAGAACAATGAAATCTACGGGCACATAGTTCCTATTTGCAACAATAAGAACATCATTAATTCTTCCCATAGGTTTCTTAATAGTGGAATCCGCAAGGTGCAAGTTTAAAGAACAATCATCAAATTCACGGAATCCTAGCAAATCACATAAAGTTTTCGGAATCGTGGAAACACTAGCACCCAAATCACACAAAGCATAGCATTCATGATCTTTAATTTTAATTTTAATAGTAGGTTCCCACTCATCATAAAGTTTTCTAGGGATAGAAACTTCCAACTCAAGTTTTTCTTCATAAGATTGTATCAAAGCATCAACAATATGTTTAGTAAAAGCTTTATTTTGACTATAAGCATGAGGAGAATTTAGCACGGATTGCAACAAGGAAATACAATCTATCAAAGAGCAATTATCATAATTAAATTCCTTGAAATCCCAAATAGTGGGTTCATTGATATCTAAAGTTTTGACCTCTTCAATCCCACTTTTACCAATTTTTGCATCAAGATCTAAAAACTCCGAATTTTTGGAACGCCTTCTAGGTAAAGGTGGCTCATCTTCAGTCCCATCATTACCAAGATTCATATTGCAAAACAAAGATTTAATAGGAGACACATCAATAACTTTTAGATCTTCATCTTTATTTTCATAGAAACTAGAAGAACACGCTTTCACAAAGCAATCTTTCTTAGCACGCATCCTAGCGGTTTATTCTTTGCACTCATCAATGGAAATTCTCATGGCTTTGAGAGACTCATTGATATCATGCTTAGGTGGAATAGATCTAAGTTTCAAAGAATCAACATCAAGAGAAATTCTATCAACGTTCCTAGCCAATTCATCAACCTTAAGCAATTTTTCTTCAAGCAAAGCATTGAAATTCTTTTGCGAATTCATAAACTCCTTAACACTAGTCTCAAATTTAGAGGGCATCTTATTAAAATTTCCATAAGAATTGTTGTAGGAATTACCATAATTATTAGAGGAATTACTAGGAAACGGCCTAGAATTAAAATTACCTCTATACGCGTTGTTACCAAAATTGTTCCTACCAACAAAATTCACATCCACAGATTCATTATTATTATCAATCAAAGTAGACAAAGGCATATCATTAGGATCAGTAGGAGCACTCTTATTAGCAAACAATTTCATAAGTTCATCCATCTTTCCACTCAAAACATTAATCTCTTCAATTGCATGCACTTTTTTACTAGTAGATCTTTCAGTGTGCCATTGAGAATAATTAACCATAATATTATCTAGGAGTTTGGTAGCTTCTCCTAAAGTGATTTCCATAAAAGTGCCTCCCACGACCGAATCTAAAAGATTTCTAGAAGCAAAATTCAATCTGGCATAAAAATTCTGTACAACCATCCATAAATTCAAACCATGTGTAGGGCAATTATGTATCATTAATTTCATCCTCTCCCAAGATTGTGCAACATGTTCATGATCAAGTTGCTTAAAATTCATAATATCGTTTCTAAGATAGATTATCTTAGCGGGAGGAAAATACTTAGATATAAAAGCATCTTTGCACTTATTCCATGAATGAATACTATTTTTAGGCAAAGACGAAAACCAAGCTTTAGCACGATCTCTAAGCGAAAATGGAAATAGCTTAAGTTTAACAATATCATTATCCACATCTTTCTTCTTTTGCATATCACACAAACAACAAAGTTGTTTAGATGGGTAGCGGCATCTTCACAAGGAAGGCCGGCGAATTGATCTTTCATGACAAGATTCAACATAGCGGCATTAATTTCACAAGATTCAACATCGGTAAGAGGAGCAATCGGAGTACTAAGAAAATCATTGCTGTTGGTATTGGCAAAGTCACACAATTTAATATTCTCTTGAGCCATCGTGACAAGCAAGCAATCCAACACACGAGCAAACAAGAAGCAAGCGAAAACGAGGCGAACGGAAAAAGAGAGGGCGAATAAAACGACAAGGGTGAAGTGGAGGAGAGGAAAACGAGAGGCAAATGGCAAATAATGTAATGCGGGGGATAAGAGTTTGTGATGGGTACTTGCTATGTCTTGACTTGTGCGTAGACTCCCCGGCAATGGTGCCAAAAATGGCTCGTTGTCGGGAGTCAAATCTTGACTTGACTTGGCGTGAATCTCCTCGGCAACGGCGCCAGAAATCCTTCTTGCTACCTCTTGAGCACTGCGTTGGTTTTCCCTTGAAGATGAAAGGGTGATGCGGTAAAGTAGCGTAAGTATTTCCCTCAGTTTTTGAGAACCAAGGTATCAATCCAGTAGGAGATCACGCTCGAGTCCCACGCACCTACACAAACAAATAAGAACCTCGCAACCAACGCGATAAATGGGTTGTCAATCCCTTCACGGTCACTTACGAGAGTGAGATCTGATAGATATGATAAGATAATACTTTTGGTATTTTTATGATAAAGAGAAATAAAGATGCAAAGTAAAATAAACGGCAATAGAAATAGCTAAGTGTTGGAAGATTAATATGATGGAAGATAGACCCGGGGGCCATAGGTTTCACTAGTGGCTTCTCTCAAGAGCATAAGTATTACGGTGGGTAAACGAATTACTGTCGAGCAATTGATAGAATTGAGCATAGTTATGAGAATATCTAGGTATGATCATGTATATAGGCATCACGTCCGTGATAAGTAGACAGAAACGATTCTGCATCTACTACTATTACTCCACACATCGACCGCTATCCAGCATGCATCTAGAGTATTAAGTTCATAAGAACAGAGTAATGCTTTAAGTATGATGACATGATGTAGAGGGACAAACTCATGCAATATGATATAGACCCCATCTTTTTATCCTCGATGGCAACAATACAATACGTGTTGGTTCCCTTTCTGTCACTGGGATCGAGCACCGCAAGATTGAACCCAAAGCTAAGCACTTCTCCCATTGCAAGAAAGATCAATCTAGTAGGCCAAACCAAATTGATAATTCGAAGAGACTTGCAAAGATAACCAATCATACATAAAAGAATCCAGAGGAGATTCAAATATTGTTCATAGATAAACTTGATCATAAACCCATAATTCATCGGATCTCGACAAACACACTGCAAAAGAAGATTACATCGAATAGATCTCCAAGAAGATCGAGGAGAACTTTGTATTGAGATCCAAAGAGAGAGAAGAAGCCATCTAGCTAATAACTATGGACCCGAAGGTCTGAAGTAAACTACTCGCACATCACCGAAGAGGCCATGGAGTTGATGTAGAGGCCCTCCGTGATCGATGCCCCCTCTGGCGGAGCTCCAGAAAAGGCCCCAAGATGGGATCTCTCGGGTACAGAAGGTTGCGGTGGTGGAATGTGCACTTCAAAAAAAAAATACACTTCCATGATGATACGTGTTTGTCACAATAGGTCACGTTTTCTGTCATGCATGTACATCCATCACGATTTTATGACAGAATCAAGATAGTCATACCTGTGCTATCGTAGAAGTGTTCCATGACATTACCAAAATTATCATCACGGAAGTGTCCACTTCTATGACGATAAATCGCACGTCACAGAAGTGCTTTCGTCAAGGGTGACCGACACGTGGCGTCCATCGTAACGGAACGCCATTAAGCTATCGGGTCGGGTTTTGGATCCAATAACCCGTTAACAGCCCCGACCAATGGGTATTTTCCACGTGTAAAATCATCATTGGCTGGAGGAAACATGTGTCGGCTCATCGCTGGGACAGATGTCATCCACTCATTGGACATAAGGCGCCTATGATACGTCGACATGTGGCACGGCCCAACAGAGGCCCATTCCTATGAAAAGGCCGGCCCGTTTGACTTGGTCAAAAGGTGGCGGGCCAGCCCATGGAAAGCCTATTAACGGCCTGTTCGCATATAGCCCATTTACAGCCCGCTAACCCAAGGCCCGTTACGCCCTATTCGAATTAGGCCCAGTAGCGTCATATGGGCCATCCAATATGATTCCAGCCTGTTTTCACTTCTGGCCCATGTATGGCCCATGACGTCTTTCGGCCCATATGAGGCCCTATGTAACTCTTGGCTTATTAACGGCCCATGGTGAAACTGGCCCGTAATGAACAGTGTATCACTTTACACCCATTAATGGCCCGTGGTGAAACTGGCCCATAAAGAACAGTGTATCACTTTATACCCATTAACGACCCGTTATTCCGTTGTGCCGTTTCCAGCCCATGTTATCTTTCAGCCTTCTCAGAGCCCATTTATTCTTGGGCTATTTTCCAGCATTCGTTTACTTACGGCCCGTTACTGTCATTTTCTGCTTGTGGGCCAAATTCAGCCCGTGGTTACAGTCGGCCCGTTTGTGGTCCGTTAATACGTTGGGCCGTTTTCATAGCATCATCAAATACGGCCTATTAACGATGGCCCGTTATGGTCGGCCCATGAACGGACGATTCCAACTCTAGCCCGTTTACGGCCAGAATGCGGTCTGTTTGGCCCATGTTTGGCCAATCGATCATACGGCCCGTATAAGGCCCATTGATGATACGCCCGAGGCCCATGTTAGCCGAAGGCCCATTGTTTCTACGGCCCTGTAGAAGGCCCACTGTTTATACGGCCCGTAGAAGGCCCACTGTTTCTACGGCCCGTAGGAGGCCCAGTGTCACTACAGTAAATATTAGCCCATGGTTATTGTGGCCTAGTTTTAAAAAATAGGTTATTGCAGCCACTAGCAAACCGCAGAAAAAGAACTGCACTGACTACAAGCAAACAAATAAACAAGACAACAAGGAAATAAATAAGCAAGCAACTTACACTAGGCTATCACGGCTATTACACATATTACATCCACTGGGCATCAAAGTTCGCCACCAGTGCAAATATAGGGAACACAGCAGCATATAAACGCCGCAGCAAAACAAGTCCAGAACTGAAACCACTTCAGAAGAGCTCAAGAAACAATATCCTGGGTACCCATAATGCTGGCAAGATGCTTAGCAAGCTTATTAACTTTCTCTTGTTTGGCGCTTAAGTCCTCCAGCGCTTGCTGTTGCACCAGAAAGTATGCATCTGAATTCTGCAGGGACTTCCTCAGTCCTTCGGCTTCCTGTCGCATAACATCTGATCGATGTCTTTCAACTTGAAGTTGAGACTCAAGAAGCCGAACTGATTCAGGCAACGAGTTCGAAGAGCTGGTGCCAGCAGTGGTAGCCAGTAACTCGAACACTACATCAAGACAGGACTTTGGGGTTGTCTCAGTGTCTTCAATATAGTTTTTATCAGCTTTCTTGGAGACCAACAGGGATGTCTCACTATCTTGAACCTTATCTGCATTACTTCCTTTACCATTGCATAACAGGGTACTCTTCTCCAATATTTTATCCGCGTTCTAAAAGAGAAACAAACAAACACATCTCAGGTTTACAATGTAGTATATGAAACTCATTTTGGTAAACCAGTTCAGTAGTAAGGTGGACAGGATAACAGCATGAAACAAACATATATCTATGTAGTATGGTCACTGTATGGTCTATATCATTCTAGTTTATGTTGCCAAATCAAGATAGATACAGTTCGAATCATATCTATTTAAGACAAAGCAGCATAGACAGAATATAAGTGTGGGAAACTACACAGCAATAACAACACTTGTAATGTGCATGGCATGAGAACATAACTGTTTATTCAATTGAAACTGAAATCAACATAGAGCAAGTTACAACAGCAAACAGCCAAACACGTTGAAGAAACAGGTTTAAAACATACCTGTTGCGCCATTGGAGTTTCAATTGCATCCTTCAAATTTGAAATTAGTTGGTATCAGTAAATACAGTGATGCAAGAGCAAAGTAGTATGAACCATAGCTACGGAACCTGACCTGAGAACAATTCTTCTTCTGCTTTAAGCGTTGACTTCGGGTTCGGAGTGGTGGTCCTCGTGATTTGGGCACTGCAGTTGCCTTACTAACTGCTCGTGTTTGGGTGCTCTGTGGTGGAGACGGTGCTGTGTCAACGGGAACTGGGTGTCTATCTGCTGGGGTTGGGGTTAGAAGGGGTGTAGCTGGTTCTCTGTCCAACTGGGTAGGGGTACAATCTGCATGAGTGTGGGTTATGTGTGGTGGGGCTGGTTCTTGGGCAAGTACAACCGTGGTTCTATCTGCATCGACAGGTAGCACGATCTTTTCTGAAGACCGTGTTTTTACTCCCACAGATACTGCCATCACTCCCTCCAATTGAAATGGCTGATAAACAAGAAAAGTAATTGAATGTACAGACATTGTAAGATAGACAGGTGCAATGGATAGTAGGGAAGAAAACAGGGCATGAAATAATTCACATTTATGTTGTCTAAGCAAACAGAATAGCAGGACATAATTTCACATATATGATGGCTAATTAAACAGGATAGCATGACACAATTTCACATGTATGATGGCTAACTAAACAGGATAGAATGACATACTTCAAAATATGATGACTATGTAAACAGGATGACATGATATAACTATACGATGTGTCTATTAAAGTGGTTGGCATGCCATAAATCACAAACATGCCGTCGATGGAAACATGATGGCATGATATAATTCACGGATAGAATGACATAATTTAAAATATGATGACTATGTAAACAGGATGAGATGATATAACTATATTATGTCTTTAGAAAATGGGTTGGCATGCCATAATTCAGATACATGCTGTCTATGTAAACATCATGGCATGACATAATTCAAATATATGATTTATATACTAAGGAAGTGAGCAGAGGGCAATCGCATATATGATGTGTCAACTAAGGAGATGGCATTCAATATTGTGTATATGATGTAAAAACTAAGCATTGCAATACAACATATGCATTATATGAGTAATATAACCCTGCCAAGTTTGAGCATACACCTCAGGGGGATAATAGGACTGGTCATCTGCCTCTGAATCCTCCTCTGAAGAGCTATCTGTAACCAGCAAGATATCTGCTTCAGCAGGTAGCATTGTCTGCTCTGAAGACCTTGTTTTCACTCCAGATTTCTCCATCACCAATTCAAATGGCTGATGCACAGGAAGAGCAGTTGAATATACAAACATTGTCGACAAAAGCAATGAGAAATACAAAAAAAGGACGGCATGATATAATTCACATATATGACGCTTGCCTAAACAGCATGGCATTGCATAATTCACATACATAATGCCTTGCAACAAGATAACATTGCATAATTCACATATATAATGTCTTGCAACAAGATGGCATTGCATAATTCACATATATGGTAATTAGACACTAAACAGGTGGCATTCACACAAAGCATGTCTAAACTAAGCAAATGACATAGCAATGCAAGATACCATACGCACGATATGAGCAACATAACCCTGCCAAGTTAGGGCATGCACCTCGGGGGGGGGAATATGACTGGTCATCTGTCTCTGAATCCTCCTCTGAGGAGCTATCGGTAACCAGCAAGACATGCGCTTCGTCAGATAGCATTGTCTGCTCTGAAGACCTTGTTTCCACTCCAGATTTTTCCATGACCGTGCCGAATGGCTGATGCACAGGAAGAGTAATTGAATGTACTAAAATTGTTGACAAATTTAACACGTAATAAAAAATGATGGCATGATATAATTCACATATAAGATGACTGGCTAACCAGGGTGGCATTGCAAAATTCACATATATGATGCCTGGCTAGACAAGATGGCATTGCATGATTCACATATACGATAAAGAAACTAAACAGATGGCATTGACACAAAGCATGTCTAAACTAAGCAGATGACATCTTTAATGTATACAGTAAGCAATGCAAGGCACCATATGCATGATATTACCAACATCAGCATGCCAAGTTAGAGCGAAGACCTCATGGGGTAAATAGGAGTGGTCTTCTCCTTCTGAATCCCCCTCAGAACAGTTATCTTCCTCTTGATTACGATCCGAAATGGGTGGAGGGGGGCTGCCTTTGCGCCCACCATGGAACGACGTCTGCATGAAATTTTATTGCCACGCAAGGCTCGTCTCTTTTGCTCTACATGATCAGTTCCATTGTGTACAATAACTGGCATGCATAGGAATAAAACATAGTGAGATTATGTAAGGAGTGCATGCACAAATCCAGAGTGATGGTAGCAAACTGTGGATAGACCCAAAACCAATGATAGCAGGCAGATAATAGCTTTAGTTAAAAAATACAGATAATGGCTCCTTTAATGTTTGTTTGCACCCAACATGAAACTCATAGTAGACACCGGAGATTAACCAGATAGTAAGATAGTACTGATTGCTGCCCCAATATGTACCCCACAACCATTTAAAAACTCAAGTTTCAGCATTAGTTTGGACCTGACTCGGAGTCTAATAGGTGAACACGACGATAATGTAGCATGTCATCATATTAAGCGACGCATAACGTAAGCAGACACGGAAGAGTGCGACCTCTCTTGCGGACCCGTGTAGTCCTCAAGGTCATCTGCTCAGTTGATGATGGTAATGCAGTTGCCGTGGCTGCCGGCGGCGGGGAAGAAGATCTGAGGCGGCGAAAGACAGTCTGGAGAGCGGATCCCTGCTGTGGTGAACCCTTCCGTCGTTGGAGCAGCTGAGCTGGGGTGGAACACAGCGCCGCAGGAGCAGGACAAACCACACAAGGTTTTCTTTGACACATATCTGTAACAGAAGTAATTGAGTAAGGGCTTGTTTGAATTTGAGGATTCTAACAATGCAGGGATAGGAAATAGACAGGAATAGGATAGGAATGCACGTGCAAAACAGAGAATTTAAAAACACAGGATTTCTGCCAATCTGGGTGTTTGATTCACAACAATTGGAAGATCACAGGATGCAAAAAAGCATGGTGAGATTAAGTCAAACCACAAGAAAATGTACGGTTATAATGCTATTATGCTACTATCTCTTAGTCTTGTGCTTGATGAATAGGAATATGAAAAGGAGGAGAAGTGGAAATTAGAATTCCTACGGTTTTTCTTTCAAGGAGACACTAAAGGAACAAATCCTACAGTTTTCCTTTGCTCCATTCCTTTGCACCAAATTCATGAAAAGTAGTACCATAGGAAACTTTCCAATTCCTATGTTTTTCATTCACTTTTCCTTTCAAGCACTGGCGATTCTAGTAGGCAGGCTTGAGCAAGGAAAATCCTACACTAAAAAAATGTTTTTGTGCTACTTCTATTACTTTGGACCCAGGCCACTGCCATACTAGCTCAACTCCCAGGCCCATCGACAAATGCACAGCTCAAACGCGCAGAGATAAATAATGATGGCGTTCAAGAGAGTCCATCACGGATAGCTAAGTTGCCTGGTACCTCACTGCTTGTCATATAGTAGGATAAAATAATCGTATTTTCCGTTACTACGAGTGCTCAGTGGACAATATATATAACATGTAGAGTAAAAAAGAGATGCAACAAGTGTACAACCTCTTTGGCGAAGCCATGTCGATCTCAGCGTGATTGGGTTGGCCGGTGAGGATGCTCCGGCTGACTTGGCTGTCGGAGGAGGGGAAGAAGATCTTAGGCGTCTGGAGATGGAGCACGAGGTACTGCTCCGCTGTGATGGAGGGTTTCGTCGTTGGAGCAGCTCCGGTGAGTTGTACGACGCCGAGGCTGAAGCAGGACAAGAGAGACAACGAACAACGTTAACCTGAGTGGAATTCTAATAGCATCTCCAATACATGACGTAAAATACATAACCACAAAGTGCTAGATGTAAAATACATCAGCCGCTCATCTCTGAACTTAACTGTCGAAACTGAACTTAACTGTCGAAACTGAACTTAACTATCGAAACTAAACTTAACTATCGAAACTGAATTTTGCTGTCGAAACTGAACGCACTAGCAAGGTGAGGCTACACGTCGGTCGACTGACTTTTTCATCTCTGGTCAATCGATTTTGCAGCCATTGGATACGAAAGCAAGGGCCTGCGGTTCATCTTCAACCTCCACCCCCCTGAGCCGCCAGCCACCACTGGCCAAACAGCAACCCCCACCGCCCGCGGCCGGGCGGTGCGTCGCTCCGCCCACCCCGAAAACACTCCCCACTGCCGGTCCGCCGCCGCCCCGGCCATCCCTCTAGGCCCCCCTGTGCCGAGCTTTTTCTCTGGCCATCCCCACGCCACCGCCCCGCCAACGTCAGCGACCACCGCCCCCATCCTAAACCCTAAGATAGATAGTGGCGTACCTCTCCGGCGAGCCCCCCTCCCCACTGCGGCTGGTTCTTCCTTCACCCCGGCGAGCCCCCCCCACCCCCTGAAAATCGACTGACCCAAAAGTCGATTCAGTCAACTGAAGTGTAGCTAAATCGGAGCAGCATCGCAATCAAGAGCAAGAGCGAGAGCAGCAGCACGAGCAAGAGCAATAGCAAGAGCAGACTAGGCAGGGGACCAAGAGCAAGAGCAGAGCAGCAACACGAGCAAGAGCTAAAGCAGCAGCTCCTACTGATGTGGACGTCGCCGCCGAGGGAGCGACGCCATGGAGGAAGTGGCCGGCGACGCCGCCGTGGATGGAGCCACGCCACGTCGGCTCGGGACCGAGCACCGGCAGCACCGTGAGAACAAATCAAGAAGAAAATGCGGCGATTAGTGTACAACCTATTTGGTGGCGCCGATTAGGCCGCAGCTTCATCCGAGGAAACAGTGATGATGATGCTCTTCCGGTGGTGCAGGTGAAGATGGTGGTGTGGGAATGGAGGTGGCGCTAAAGACGAGGGGAATGTCGGGGCAGCTCCTTGGAGGTGGAGGACGGGGTGGCTGAACCGGCGGGACGATGAGATCGACGACGGATCCTCATCCAGTATGGTGGATGAGGGACGTCGAGGTGTTGCTGTGGACGACGTCATCGGGGAAGAGGCTCCGGCTGGGTGGCGGACGAAGTAGGGTGTGGGGTTTCATCGTGGGTTTTCGCGGCCTCGGTGTACGAATGGGTGGGCGGATGGGATGGCAGTGGGGAACCATGGCTTAGAGACGCGCTTGTCCGAAATGTGGGGTAAGTTACGAAAGTACCCCCACCGATTTGAGGCGGTTCTTTCGGTTCAGGGGTACCACGGGCATTTCGCGTGTCGGGATTTCACAGGAGGTGGGAGTTTTCGCGCGCGTTGTAATTTCGGAATAGCAAGGCGCGGGTTGAGATGGAGGGAGTTGTCGGAGCACAACGAGACAAAGATATATCTTAAATATTTCGGGCTAACAAGGCACGGGTTGAAGAGGCGGGAGTTTCGCAGCATGATAGACAGAGACGCTAGCTTGAATTTTCGGCATAACAAGGCGCGGCTTGAAATTTCGGAAGAACAAGCTTAACGTGTACCCCAAAAAAAGACAATTTGCACCTCAACACGCACAACACACACACAAACACCATTTAGACTAGAGTAAGGTACACGTGCATTGCACGCATGAGATTTGGCAACCAAATTATGAATAAATACCACATTATAGCATGCAAGCTTTGAGTCATATATGCATGATGTAGATGTTCGTTTAATTCTTATAGTTCATTTCATTCAAAATCATCTAGTTTTTATAAGAAAGCTAATCTATTTTAAGATTCATGGAATTGTGCGTCGTAAGACATAAAGTAAAAACAAATAATGGCAAATCATGTAGAAAAACATTTGGGCAATTCTGATACGGAAGATTCTAGAACAAATAAGAAGTGCTTGTGTTTTGATGTTTGTGCATTATGCTTAAGTTCAACCATGGAGTCTTCTAGATTATACATGTGGCGAAATCTGGTGGAATCTAGATGATATCCAACGGCCAGTAGTGCTCAAATTTGCCATCTTTGGACCATCGGATTCGCCTCATCCAACGACCATCTTTCAAAGTTAAAGTTACCCGCACACAATATAAAAAATATAAATATATAATATATATAGGGGTATAGATATAGATATGTGATGCGAAAGCCGCCCATCATCTCCAATTAGAATAGTGTGTCCATGCACGGATGCGACGTGGCCAAATGATGTCTGCCATCGGTATCTCAAATTCAAATCAGTCTGACCTTGTTCAATGTGTATACATTACAACATGCTCGTTTCCAAACCACACCGCGCAGATCTCCGTTATATTCATGCATGCATGGGTTTCAAACATCAGGATCTCTTATTCAAATATTTGAATTCAACTTTACATTGATTATGACCTCACCTATTCTTTTACACCCACACAGTAGTCTTCTCTTTATAATTGTACCACTAACTTTCTCTCGTGCATGCATGCACACACACTACCAGTCGGCATTATCCATCGCACGCATGCAATCTTTTTCTTCAGGTCGGTCTCCCATGAAGGCACACACCCACACACATCCCCCTCTCCATCATATCGGGCATTCTTTATCTCTCACGCGTGCATGCGCAACGATCGATGTTCCTCTATGTATGTGTGTATATAGCTAGGTCTTTCATAGTTTTCCACACAAACCGATCAATCGATATATCCAGTGAGGTCTCACCCTCTTTCCCACGTCCACATCGATCAATCTATACCTCTCTATATAGGATTAACATATATAGCTAATACACCCACATTAATTATATATCCAACGTCCCCCTCTCATCATCCATGCCTTCCGCTTCATCTCTCAGACGCGTGCACAATGGCGAAGACAGGGGCAGTAAGGGCCCTGCCCCCTCCCCCCTAACATCACTATATATCGAGGCTAATATGAATGTGATCATTAGACAATTGCTGCTAAAAATGGTTTAAGTTCATGAATTGACCCTCCTCGTAAAGGATTAGCAATGCTTGGCCCCCTAGCTCATTTATTTTTCATGGCTCCGCCACTGCGCGCAACAGCGCACGTGTTCGCCCCCTCTCTCTAAATATCGATCTCGCACTTGTGCATTCCTTCATAGTCTCCCTCCACTCGGCCCCTCGCACCATCTTCTAGCCCCCACCGGATTTTGCCACATGTACAATCTAGCAGACTCCATGGTTGAACTTAAGCATAATGCACAAACCTCAAAACAACAGTGGTTCTCTTTTGTTCTAGAATCTTCCGTATCATAACTGCCCAAACTTTTTTTCTAGTTGAATTGCCATTATTTGTTTTTACTTTATGCTTTACAACGCACAATTCCATGAATCATAAAATAGATTAAGGGCTTCTTTGATTCAAAGGATTCTCAAAGGAATTTTGGAGGATTCTAATCATTAGGAATTTTTCCTATCTTGGTTGTTTGATTCGTAGGATTGTAAACCATAGGAATTTTTCCATATGATTCATTTGCACTAGATTTCATAGGAAACATCCCATCCACTCAAACCTCTTTGAAAGAATTCTGCGTTTTTTCTATGCACAATCAAACACTCGTACAATCCTGTAGGATTCAAGACGACATTCCACTATAATCCCATGTTTTTCCTATTCCCGCGTTCTTAGCTTTTTTATAAAAACTAATTGATTTTGAATGAGATGAACTATAAGAATTAAACGAAGGGCTACATCAGGCATATATGACTCAGAGCTTACATGCTATAGTGTGGTATTTATTCATAATTTGGTTGCAAAATCTGATGCGTGCAATGCACGTGTACCTTACTAGTACTTCGAGTATGTGCAAAACACGTAAATTAGAATACCAATGGCACGCTACACAGTGTCTCTCTTACAGTTCATGAAGCCACGTGGCACATGTGGAGGCGTTGTCGCGACCTCCTTGCGTGGATTGATCACAGTGACGTGCTGCTGGTTCCAGAAGAATGTACTCGTCCTCCCTGAGCCATACTGGCGGTACATGCACGAAGCGAAGATGTGCACGCACGCCACGCACGCACTCATTCCCTCGCACGCACACGCGGGTACACGGGCGGACGCAATTTTGTACCAAGATCCACCCCATGTGATAATTTGACGCGTGTAAAGTCGTTCACTTCATTGATGGTCAATTAATACAGCGCATGCAAATTGAGTGGACGTGAGGGCGGAAGAAAGACATTATTACTCCACTGCGCGCATGCGAGTAGTTAAATCGTGGGTTGCTAGTAGTACTTCCATTGGTCTCCTTCGTATTTTGTGCCAATTTTTGACAGTAACATAATATTTACGCATTTGAGCAGTGTAGTACTTGAAATTTATGTTCCGCTAAACTCATCGGGAGCCGTTTCGGGCCTCGTAACCAAAACCATCAATTAATCTTTACCTTGTTCCCATCACATTCGAAAGCCTGCTCACACCTACTAATACGTACCAAATCTGAACATGTTCCCACTATGCAGGTATTAGTACTAGTGCTAGTACTTAGGTTATAAAAAGGGGAACTACCTAACCGAAAATTACTCTACCTTTCCTCCTCATAAGTGTTTCTTCTGCGTCCGTCGTTGCCATGGCCGGTGAGCAGAGCTCTAGGTCAAGAACTACTCGTAACAAGGGAGCGGCAACCAAGGCTGCGGAAAAAAAGAGAGGGCTTGCCGCCACGCAGAGTCCTCGAAAGATCTCTCACGGGCAGGCGATATGGCTCCCAGGAGCGCCCTAGCCGTGGAGGCGAATATGCCGAGCCGGCGGAGCTGGAGTCGTTATCCCTCGACGGCATGCCCGATCAGCTCAATAAGCACCTCAATAAGCAGAAGGAGTTCATCCAAGGCTTGATGGAGTTGCTGAAGGAGAGCCTCGATGACATGCCCGCTGAGCTCAATCAACAGGGGGAGTTGACCGCCAGCTTGGTGATGCTGCTGAAGAAGAGCATTGCCTCGGAGAAGAAGGCGACCAGCGAAATCCTGCGACTTCAGGAGGACAAGGCGAAGCTCTGCCACGAGATCGACCTGTTGAAGGAGAAGAACGCCGGCTGGAAGAAGCTGCATGAGAATAGTAGTTCCTCAATGAAGATGCTGCAGGCCCTCATCATGGAACAGAAGGAGGAGTTGGCGAAGCTCCGCATCGAGCACCCGGCTGCTGTCAAGGTACGTAATGCGGCCGTGGAACAGATGATGAAGGCTCGCGTCGAGAAATCCCGCGTCATGGACAGAATGAAGAAGATGGCGGAGGAGACGCGCAAGGAGATGGAGGTCGTGGAGGCGATGAAGAAGCAGTTACGACTCCGCGGCGAATTAGATCATTTGGGGTGATAATCTTCCTTCTTCTTTTGCTCCTGTGTTTCATCTTTTGCTTCGGGTGTTTCGCCGCACGTGTCACGTTCTCTGCGAGGCATGAATAGAACAATGTTTTTTTGAGGGAATGAATAGAACAATGCTAACAATGAGATGACTAGCAAATTAGATCATTTTTTATCGCCATATGGCACTGGGCTGCCGTGTTTCGTGCTCCTCCGTCGCAGTACTACTCCAGTGGAAAACTTGAGTATACCGCACGGTTCTTTGCTCCTCCTCGATCAGGTCGTCGGCGCATTTATACGAGCAGTCAAATCACAAGGCCCCGCCTTCCAGCAGTAATGAGCCGTCAAATCACAAAGGCCCTCGCCTCTCGTGAAACCGACCAAGCTAGACTGCCCCGCCCTCTAGCCTTTTAAAAATGTATACTTTTGTACAGCAGTAGTATCGATGGATTGCGCCATGGAGCAAAACTTGAAATTAAAAAAAGGTGGTACATATAGAGAGCGCTCGTCGCCAAATTATGCATATAGTACTATTAAAAAGGCTAGTCACAATAATGGTGTCCAGCACAACCCACCCCTCAAATAAAACTAAGAGGGTGCTTGGATACGTTTTAGTCCCATGACTAAAAGTAGTGGGACTAAAACATGCTAGCCTCACCCATGCTTGGATCCAAATACTAAAAAGGCTAAAATCAAGTTAATGAGCATTTATTATCCTCCAAACCCTCCAATCCAGAACTCGCCTGTGTTAAAGGAGAGGAGTTAAATGAGTAGAGAGAGGACTAATCCACATTTTAGTAGGGGTACCCCTGACTAAAAAAATTTAGTCTCAAGACTAGTTTTAGCCCCTCTTTAGTCAGGGGTGCTTGGAACTTTAGCCTCTTAAAGAGACTATTTTTAGTCAGACTAAAATAAGTCCCTTGGATCCAAGCACCCTCTAAGCATCCTGGAATTCTTTGACAAAACTAAGCACCCTGAAATTCTTTGACAACTAAACTGCTGGCTATATGATGTTGGCCATATATATTGTACGTATATAATGTGAAGAAATGAGTGGTAGTACTATACCAACTAAAAGATGAAATGTAAGAAATACTAGTATGTACGTACTGAAGAGTTAAAGTAACGAGAAGAAACATAACATAGTTCTGCTGGGGGCTCAGCACAACACACCCCTCAAATTAAATTAAGCACACCTGAAATTAAACTTTGCAACTATTCCGGTAGACACTGCATTAGAACCACCATGAGCAACGACACTGCCACCTTACTCGGAGTCCTCGTCCACGTCCTCGACTTCGTCCTTGTCCCTCTTCCTCTTGGCCGATACTTCTTTGCTTGAACCGCACACTTGGCTGTTGCTCTTCATCCAACCCTTGTAGATATTGAAGCAAAGGTAGCCATCCATTGCAGCATAGTGGATGTGGTCTATATCTAGTACATTCCGCTGCCATGCATGACAATGAAACATGTATGGAGGTTTCTCCAGTTTACCGTACGAAGGATGAACCATGGCTCCTGCCAGGGTCAGCATTGAAGGCTGACGAGAGGACACTAGCCGATTCTTTTGGAGGTCGAAGGTGTTGCCTACAATGAGGCCTATCCGACGCAGGACTTCTTTGTTGTTGCCAAAGTCTACAGTAACGAATTTGACTAGGTTGCTCTGGAGGAAGTCCTTAAAATCCTGGCACTCAACATCGGCATGGCATATGTGGTAGACCAAGCATAAGTCATGCACGCAAACCTGGATCACGACGGGCTTCTTCCTCTCTTCGTCCTTTAGATTCTTCTCTGGTCCCAGGACTGTGGTGTACTCAACATCTAGCCCAGCGACCCACTCATCATCTGAGTCTTCGAACATGCGTATGAAGCGAGAAAGGCATCCTTTCACCGTCACGGAAGAACGGGTGTAGATGACGTTGAACTCATCGCCGGTGATGGTTCTAACCTTGTACTCACCACCGATCGTGGAGATTTGGGACGCCATGGATTTGGGAGGAGGGTTAGGATTAGTGGAACTGCCGTAATGTGAATGGATGGGACAACTAGGAGCGAACCGCCGTAGTATTGAAGGACGTGCGGGGACGAGTAGGAGCGGCATTAATTAATTGAATCATCTCGCCTCCCTCCGCATGCAGCCGCATGCAAGCCTCACGCGCACATCCCTACTGCATGCTACGACTGGGTATTTATTTCTCCCAATCAGCGTATGTAATGAGCAACGGAATCAGTGTAATATGTGGTGATTTAATTACAGCAGTGAAAGTGTTAGTGATCGACTAGAGGGGGGGTGAATAGGCGATTTTTATGTAAGTCTTCAAAACATGGAAGTTTCGAAGACAAATGATAGAAATAAACCTATTACCATGCAGCGGAAGGTAGACTACACTAAGCAAGCCATAGTCAAGTATTCAATGAAATGAAGGCACAAAGACTAATAGCAGCTAGGCAGTATAGATCAGGATGGAAGATAGTATGAAGCCAATCAGAACAAGCAGTCACACAGTGAAGACAAATAGATAATGCAAACAGGCAATGACTTCACAAGGACCAATATGCAAATAAAGAGATGGGGAGGATAGAACTAGTGGCTCGTTGAAGACAATGATTTGTTGGAACAGTTCCAGTTGTTGTGACAACTGTACGTCTGGTTAGGGAGGCTGAGATTCAACTCAGAAGACCGCGTCTTCACCTTATTCCCCTTGAGCTAAGGACACCCAGTCCTCGCCCAATCACTCTGGTAAGTCTTCAAGGTAGACTTCTAAACCTTCACAGACTTCGTTCACCGGTGATCCACAATGACTCTTGGATGCTCAGAATGCGACGCCTTACCGGCTGGAGGATTCACAGTCCTCAAGTGTAATAAGTCTTCAGATCACACAGACAGGAAGACTTTAGTGATGCCTAACACTCTTTGGCTCTGGGTGTTTAGGGCTTTGTCCTCGCAAGGAATTCTTTCTCAAAGGCTTCGAGGTGGGTTGCTCTCAAACGACAAAAGTCGTACACTAACTCTGAGCAGCCAACCAATTTATGGTGTAGGGGGTGGGCTATTTATAGCCACTAGGCAACCCGACCTGATTTGTCCAAAATGACCCTGGGTCACTAAGGAACTGACACGTGTTCCGACGGTCAGATTTCAAACACACACGGCAACTTTACTTGAGCTACAAGCAAAGCTGACTTATCCAGCTCTGGATAAGATTTTCTCTCATTGTCTTCGCTTGAAGATATAGAATTTTGGTTAAGCATCACTTCAGTCATTCTGACTGGTTCACTTGGACCCCACTTAACAATACGGTGGTTCCTATGACTCAACAAAGAAGAAAAAGAACGACGAAACAACTAAGTCTTCGCGCTCCATAGTCTTCACGCGATGTCTTCTCTTGTCACAGTCTTCAATGTGAATGTCTTCACATACCACCTTTGACTTCAATGTCTTCATACATTTTTTGGGGTCATCTCTGGTAGGAAAACCGAATCAATGAGGGACTTCTACCTGTGTTATCCTGCAATTCTCACAAACACATTAGTCCCTCAACCAGGTTTGTCGTCAATACTCCAAAACCAACTAGGCGTGGCACTAGATGCACTTACAATCTCCCCCTTTTTGGTGATTGATGACAAACTGGTTGAAGTTTTCAACAGGGAATAAAATATGTGAAATTGTAAAGGATAGGGTATTGTCTTCATAAGTGGCAAAGGCTCCCCCTGAAGATGTGAACATAAGTAATTCACTTTTGGAATGCAAATGCACATGGCAAGTTGTACTTGTGGAGATCCTCTTCAACTTATGATGACAATTCATCATGCATGATTTGATATTACGAAGATAATGACATGCATAATGAAAAATGGACGTATGCAAAATGACCTAAGTGCGGAAGTTATCATCGCACATGTGGAATTTATCATCGCATCACAGAATAGCAAAAGGTTTGGAGACATAGAGCGCCTACTCGTTCCCATGAGGTGCAGGCGAAGCAACAGGGTCATCGTTGAGGTTCGTTGGTGTAGAAGAACTCGGTGCAGTGTCGACACGCGCTGAAGTTGGAGGAGGTGAAGTGGCGTCATCTTGGTCATCGATGACTCTGTCATTCACCATCGCAGCTAAGGATAAATAGTCAGAGTCTTCAAGTGAGGGAGTCCGACGCAAGTGAGCATTCCTTGGAGGAGTTGAGTCAAACTTGAATCTTTCTGTGAAGCCATCGTCTTGCACATCAGCTTCAACACTAAGCAATGTCAAACTCTTCCAAGACCTCCGACAGGTTTCATGTGTGACAAAGGCATTCTTGGTGGCAAGATTGCGAATGCGATTGACGTCCACCAAGAGGCTTTGCATCTGACGCTTAAGCCAATTGTGATGCTTATCCTGTTTCTGATGTAGCGCGACGAGAAGCTCTCGGTCATTGAGAACACGAGATCGCTTCCGAGGCCTTTGGGCAATGGTGCTTCCAGTGGCGTCAGTTTGAGCGCGAGGGGCATGTGTGTTACCAGCCAAGGGATAAACACGAGAGACTGCCTGAACTCCTTCAATGGGCTGGGTGAAGCTTTGACGATCAGCATTGTGAAGATAAATCGGATCCTTAGCAGGCTCTGGGTAAATAGCTTCAACAGACAGATCAACCTCTGGCAAGAATACAAGATGATTGCATGCAGACGGCTGATAGTTGAAGGCAGAGTGAAGCTTGATAATACGCATTACCCATGGAGCATAGAACTTCAGACCAAAAATGTCGGAGCCAGATGCAGCCAATTTCCTGATGAAGAAGTCTTGAGCATTGAAGCTGGTGCCATTGAAGATATAGAAAACCAAAGTCTTCATTGCTCCTTCAAGCTTCGTTGCTGATGAATGTCCTTTGACAGGCCATAGAGTTTTTCTGATGATATGGTAAATGGTGCGAGGCAGATACTCTAGGTCTTCAACAAAGAATTCAGATGGGTATTCAGCATCATGAGGCAAAGCCTTCATCATGCTCAACATTTGGCTCATGGTGGGTTCTGACTTCTGAAAAATGCTCTCCAAAGCATTCTGGTGTTGTTGACAACCTGGTTCATAGTATTCACCAGGAGTGGGCAGGGCTGTGAGCTCAATGATATCAAGAACTTTGGCTTCATGATGGACATTGCCTGTCATCCACTCAAGGACCCAAGTCTTTGGATCCCTTTTGTAGCCTCGAATTTGAAGAGTTGCATAAAACTATAACAGAAGCTCTTCATTCCAGTGTTCCTTGTCTGTGACAAATTGCAGGAGTCCAACGTCTCTGAAGCAATCCAACACTTCTTTTAGACAGGGTAGGCCAGCTATAGCTTCAGTGTCGAGACGCATATGTGGAAATATGCGCCCTTGATTGTATAAGACGCATGAATAGTAGTTGCGCTGCTGATAGCTCCAGAACCGATCCGATGAAATGCGAGGTTTGGAGTAAGGGTTCTTGGCGCTGTTGAAGAAGGTGTTATGTGCAACGAAGCCATTCACATTGAAGACCCCAGGTGAGGTTGCAGTGCATAGGAATCTTGGAAGTCTTGGCTTGGGCTTCTGGACTTGAGGCCTGTGCTCGACATGATAGTCAAATTGTGGACCCGCAGCAGGTGGAGGAACCAGAATGGGCCATTGGACCATAACAGGCTGACCATGATCAAATGCCAGCTCAACAGTATGAGGTCTTGGAGGGGGTACAGGAGCATTGCCATTTTCGTTGACATGGGCTGCAAGTGGCACAATAGCTTCAGGAGGAATGATTACATCTGGTGTTGCATTGGCTTCAGGCAGCGGATTTGCTTCGGGTGCTGCATTGGCTTCAGGTGCATTCACTTCTGGCACCACATTGGCTTCAAGCGCCACATTAGCTTCAGCCATGACAACGTCATTGGCTTCTGTGTTGATGTTGGTGGCCGCCTCAGTATTGGTAACCTCCACATCAGGAACTGGAGGGTCGAACATGTTCTCCTCGAGAACAACTTCAGGGTTGGATGGGGGTGTAGCAACTCTTTCTTCATCACGTGGTTCTACTTCTTCATCGGCTGATGCAGCCGGAATATCTTCAGCCATTTTGGCTTCAGACTCAGAGACGTTCACAGTTGGAGTGGCTTTTGGGAACACTTGACGTGCAACAGATTGGTGAGGCACTTCTCCTTCTGGAACGCTTGGAAGAGTGACTTGGGGCCTTGGTCCTTTGTGAAGCCTGTGTAACGCTGGCAACGCCTATGGAGATGGAGTTGGCTAGGCCTCAAAGTCATCGTCATCTTGCACTGGTGAGGTGACTTGTGGTTGGGGAGTACTTGGGGTGTCTTGTTGTTGTGGGTGATCAGCCCATGATGCATCCTGAGCAGTTGGCGTCAGAGGACGACCAATGCTGATGAGCTCGCTGTGCGTGAGCACAGGCGATGATACCAAATTGTGCTCGATTTGAGGAAGGACCTCATCATCTTCAACATTGTCGTGAGGACCAATGTCTTCAGCTGCGATGGGGTCAACAGCTGGATTGTCTTCAGCTTCAGGAGCCTCTGTGGAAGCAGGCTCATGAACTATCAACTGGCGCTCTCGATGTTCAGACGCAGGACGAGCCACTTAGATTGGCTCGACAACAAGGGGCTCTGTGGGAGCAGCCCGGTCTCTCTTCTTTGTTTTCCTTTTCTTGGTTGGGGGAGCATCATCAGTGGTGGCTTTGGTCTTGCGCTTTCTGGCTTCGGCTTCAGTTGCTCTAGTTTTCTTGAATTCTGAAGCCACTGTGGGGACCTTAGGCTTCGAGCCTATCATACTGGTTGGGAAGACAATGAGAGGTTCTTCCTGCCTTGATGCTTCTGGTTCTGCCACAGCTGGCTTCTTCTTCTTCTTGGTAGCCATTCCGGGGTCGATGCCTGGTCGCCCCAAGGCCTTGCGCTTTTCAGCTTCATTGTAGCCTTGAACACATTTGGCAACAAGATTCTTCATGCGCTCACGTGAACCTTTTGCTTCTTCTCGTTTCTTATGGAATGCCTCCTTGAGCTCATGCATCATGACCTTGAAGTTTTGAATGTCTTCAACATTGAGCTTGGCCATGTGCTTCTTGAACTGAGCCTTTTCATAATCGATCTTATGCTTCAGCTCAACAATTTTCTGAGCTAGAGCCAGCTCAGGAGCAATGGCTCTGTGGAAGGAGACGCTGAGGCCAATGGGAAGCTGAAGATCATCAAAGATGATATCTGGGCTGTCAAACCACTCATCAATAAACTTGTTTAAGATTTCCACATCAAAGAGAGGAAGATCATTGAAGATTTCTGCCTCTTGCTTGCTCTTGATCAACTACTCAAGAGCGTCATCGCCAAGATCGTCATCGCTGGACAGATCAATGGCGTCATTCTCGTTTCTCAGAACAGCAGCAGGGGTCAGTGCTTGACCAGTGGGTTGCATGGGCTTTTTCAACTTGGCAGACTTGGAGATGCATGAGAGATCTTCAGACTGCACACTGACTTCAGGAGGTGCAGTGGCCAGAGGCGTCGCCCGTGAGACCTTTGGTGCAGATGAGGGCTTTGAAGCCTTTAGTACTGAAGAGGGCTTTGAAGCCTTGGGTTTCATTTGCTTCACAGGCTTTGGTGGTGCAGGCGCTTCGTCAGAATCAACGTCGTCTGTAGGTTGATCCACGTCTGCCCCTTGAACCTTTATGTGAGGGATGAGACCTTCTAAGTTGTAGAAGGGCCCAACCAGATTGGGTTCAGCTTCGCGTGTGCCATCATCACGTGGCGCAGAGGGGCCTGGGTTGAAGTCTAATCCCAAAGACTTCTTGTTTTCCTTGGCCGAGTTCTTTGCAAACTGATAGTTGCTCTTGAAGAGATTATCTTCTCGACACCATAACAGAGAGGATGGGTCGGCATTAGCAGGCTGAGGTCCATGAATCATGCAGGGGTAGAAGCCTTGAGAAATAGCTTCAGACTTCGACTTGGGCTGAAGACCTTTGTATATTATATCTCCCCAGGGGCCCTTGATGGCACTCTTCTCAGCATATTCGTCGGTGATGAATCTGTACTTGAACCATTCCTCTGCCCAATGTCTTCGAATCCATTGGATTCGGTTCTTGCATTCTCCATAGGTCTCTTCTAGATCTGACTTATATAGCTCATAGAGATCCGGCGGCAGGTCCTTAGCAGTGTTTCCACGGCACTGTCTGCCGCCCTTCCAGACTGATTTTTCTGTTGCCATGAAGTTTAGACTGAAAGGCTTCAACACTGTCAAAGTCTTCCGTCTACTGGTCAGACAAGAACTGGCTTCAGGAGAATTTATATGATGCTGTAAGAACTCTGCAAATGAATGCAGACTATGAGAACCAAGGGATTCTCCCACGAACATGTACCTGTGACAGCATTAGAGGTGTGAGGGAAGGGGAAGAGGTCATATGCATTCTCAGAAGATTTTGAAGATAAATCAGTTTAGAAGACATTGACCTCATAGTGCGAAGACATTCACTCATATGTAGAGTGTTGGTTCCAGATTTGTATGAATCCACGAATAAGTACAAGTGAGGAATCTAACTACTTTGTGAAGCATAAGTGAACATACTAGGCATGCTATGAGATGCAGAATGAGATAGATCCAACTTGTGGGAACAGAAACCACTTGTGGTTGAAAAGGATGAATCTATCGGATAAAAAAGACTGTAAAAAGAGGTTTTATTTACCACACGAGGAACTGCTAGACGGAGTGGGAGAGGAGGCCGAGCAGTTCGATCTTCCGTGCCCTAACTTGGCAACGGAGGACACCTATAGTGATGCCGGAGAAGATGATGTCCGCGGTCGGTATGAGGATGGCGTCGGTGAGGCCGCGGCAGCTAAGCGCTTCGTCACCAGCGTCGTCGAGGGCTAGCGGTGGCGCTAGGGTTTGTGCGAGAGTGGAAGAAGAGATAATGACTAGGGTGAGGCGTGTATTTATAGAGACAGGGACGGCACAACGTTATTACGCAGGTGCCCCCGGCGGTTCACATCTGAAGGACATGTGGCGATCATGCAACACATTGGAGGTTGTTCCACGTTCCCACGCATGCCTGGATTGTCGGGTGGTCGTTCCCACTTCTCCGGGTTTCAGGTAGAAAGGATTGAGCATTGAAAACAGATTAATGTTTGTCTCTGTGTCTCCTGCTGACAAGGACTCAGCGAAGACATTCGACAGTTTCAATAGAATGCATATGATTTGGATAGATAGACTTGAGACGGGAGCATAGAAAGGTTAGGGTCTGATCACATTCACTTAGTTCAAAAGATTCAACGTGAAGACATAGCTATAAGTGAATGCTGTAGAGGACAGAAACCAAATCAGTACATTTGGAGATAAACATGAGGCCATGTTAACATTGAACACAAACAAAATGTGAAGACTTGCAAATGTAACGCCATGAGAAAAACACTTCTAAAGGAAGAATTTGGTGTTGGCGTTACCCACCGTATAGGAAGTATTAGACCCAGACACGACACACAATTATTGTGGCGCTCTGAAGTCAAATTCCACGTTAATGTATTCACACTCGGAATATAAGTCTTCATTGATTGAAGATATACTTTACTTTGTGTGTTGCACATCTAAGTCTTCAACATGCATAAGTGTTAGGATGTGTGCCTGATCATAGAACATTTGAGGATTCCAAGATATTTAGCTCACACCGTAACTTGCAAAACCTTTTCTCATCCAAGGGCTTTGTGAAGATATCTGCCAGTTGCTCTTCAGTGTTGACGTGTATGATATCAATATCTTCCTTCATGACATGATCTCTGAGAAAGTGATGACGAATTTCAATGTGCTTTGTCTTCGAGTGCTGAACTGGGTTGTTAGCAATCTTGATGGCGCTTTCGTTGTCGCAGTAGAGTGGCACTTGCTTCAGATGAATGCCATAGTCTTTGAGTGTTTGCTTCATCCATAGAAGCTGAGCGCAGCAAGATCCAGCAGCAATGTATTCAGATTCAGCAGTGGAGAGAGATACACAGTTCTGCTTCTTTGAAGACCAACATACAAGTGATCGTCCCAGAAAGTGACATATGCCTGATGTAGACTTGCGATCCACCTTGTCACCAGCATAATCACCATCCGAGAATCCAACTAGATCAAACTCTGAGCCCTTTGGATACCATAATCCTAGTGTTGGGTTGTGAGCCAAATATCGAAGAATTCGCTTCATAGCTAAGTGATGCGATTCCTTTGGTGCCACTTGGAATCGGGCACACATGCAAACACTAAGCATGATATCTGGCCTAGATGCACATAAATAAAGCAAAGAACCAATCATGGAGCGATATACCTTTTGATCGAACTCTTTACCATTGTCGTCGGGACCCAGATGGTGTTTAGCTGGCATTGGCGTCATGTAACCTTTGCAGTCTTGCATTCCAAACTTCTTCAGGCAATCTTTGAGGTATTTCTCTTGAGATATGAAGATGCCGTTGCGCTGCTGTCGTATTTGAAGACCAAGGAAGAACTTCAACTCACCCATCATGGACATCTGATATTGCTCTTGCATCATGTATCCAAACTCATCACTGTATTTCTAATTAGTGCAGCCGAAGATAATGTCATCCACATATATTTGGCACATAAACAGTTCACCATCATATGTCTTCGTGAAGAGCGTGAGATCTAGGGAACCAGGTTTGAAGCCTTTGCTCTTCATGAAGTCCTTGAGTATGTCATACCAAGCACGAGGGGCTTGTTTGAGGCCATACAGTGCCTTGTTGAGTTTATACACCATGTCAGGATGTTTTGGATCTTCAAAGCAAGGCGGTTGTGCAACATACACTTCTTCTTCAATCTTGCCATTGAGAAAAGTGCTCTTCACATCCATTTGATACAGAAGAATGTTATGATGATTTGCATAGGCCAGCAGTATGCGTATAGCTTCAAGCCTAGCCACAGGAGCAAATGTTTCATCGAAGTCAATTCCTTCAACTTGAGTGTATCCTTGAGCAACGAGACGAGCTTTGTTTCTGACAACTTGACCATGCTCATCTTGCTTGTTGCGATATATCCATTTAGTGCCTATGATATTGTGCTTACGAGGATCAGGACGCTTGACCAGTTCCCATACATTATTCAACTCAAATTGTTTAAGCTCTTATTGCATAGCTTGAATCCATTCAGGTTTCATGAAGGCTTAATCAACTTTCTTGGGTTCAGATACTGAGACGAATGTGAAGTGCCCACAGAAATTTGCTAGTTGTGTTGCCCTTGAACGAGTGATTGGACTAGGTGCATTGGTGCTATCAATTATTTTCTCAATCTGTACTTCATTTACAACACGAGGATGAACAGGACGAAGATTTTGCTCTTGCTGATCATTGTCGTCGTTAGAAGGATTATCTTCAGGCTGAGCATTGTCTTTAGGTTGATCAGGTGTAGAGATGATGAGTTCCTCTTCGGGCTGTGCTTTAGACGGTATGATTTCTCCAGTTCCCATAAGCTTGATGGATTCACTGGATGGAACTTCATCTAGCACATTTGGCAGGTGCTCTCTTTGTGAGCCGTTAGTCTCATCGAACCACACATCCACAGTTTCAACCACTTTATAGTGAAAGAGGTTGAAGACTCTATAGGAGTGCGAATCCTTTCCGTATCCAAGCATAAAACCTTCATGTGCTTTCGGTGCAAATTTAGAAGTGTGATGTGGATCCTTGATCCAGCACCTGGCACCAAATACTCTAAAGTAACTGACATTTGGCTTCTTACCAGTGAGGAGCTCATATAGGATGTTTTGTTCAAAAGCTTGTGAAGATAAACACGGTTGATGATATGGCATGCAGTATCAATGGCTTCAGGCCAAAACTTTCTTGGAGTCTTGTATTCATCGAGCATCGTCCGGGCCATCTCAATGAGTGTTCTGTTTTTGCGTCCCACGATGCCATTCTGTTGCGGCGTGTACGGAGCTGAGAACTCATGAGTGATGCCCAAAGTATCAAGATAAGTGTCAAGGCCGGTGTTCTTGAATTCAGTGCCATTGCCACTTCTGATGTGCTTGATCGTGACGCCATAGTTGTTCATGGCTCGATTGGCGAAGCGTCTGAAGACATCCTGCACTTCAGTCTTGTAGAGGATTATATGCACCCATGTATATCTTGAATAATCATCAACAATGACGAAGCCATAGAGACAAGCAGTAGTGGTAAGAGTTGAGTAGTGAGTGGGACCGAAGAGGTCCATGTGTAGCAGTTCAAAGGGTTGAGTCATTGTCATGATTGTCTTCGAGGGATGCTTGGCCCTCGTCATCTTTCCAGCTTCGCAGGCACCACATAAGTGACCCTTCTTGAACTTGAAGCCCTCGATGCCTATGATATGCTTCTTCTTTGCAAGAGTATGCAAGTTCCTCATGCCAGCATGCCCTAGCCTCCGATGCCAGAGCCAACATTCTGAAGCTTTTGCAAGAAGACATACGGCAAGCTGTGGTCCTGTTGAGAAATCTACCATGTACAAATCATCTTTCCGATACCCTTCAAAGACTAGGGACTTCTTAGATTCCATTAGAACAAGGCAACGATATTTTCCAAACGTCACAATCTTGTTTAAATCGCAAAGCATTGAGACAAACATTAAGTTGAAACCAAGGGATTCAACAAGCATCACTTTATCCATGTGCTGATCCCTTGAGATTGCAACTCTACCTAGACCCAATACCTTGCTTTTACCAGTATCAGCAAATGTGATGTGACTCTTGTTAGATGGACATAAGGTTGAGTCCATGAGAAGACTTCGCTTGCCAGTCATGTGATTAGTACATCCACTATCAATAATCCATTCTGAAGCAGCTGGTGCCATACCCTACAGTGCAATTAGGGGGATAGGCTTCACGAAGAGAATTGTGAAGCATAAACATTTGACGAGCAAGTGGATTATGAAAGCTTAGATCGAGGTTAGGACTGATAGGGCAAGTAGCAAGCGACTCAAGAACAAAATACATAATAAGACCATTTGGGCATTTGATCTTGCGCCCTATAAGATGTTTAAGGTCCCCAGCAATAGCTTCAGACGCATTTGATTTTTGGCTGGAGACCCTTCCCTGCAAAAAGTTAAGCTTTCTTAGCCACCCACATCTTCAAGGGTGGCTTCGAAGCAATGAGTCTAAGTGCAGCATCTAAGTACTTTGGCTTTGGAGCCCTAGCAAATAGTCTTGCAGGTGGACAATAATGCTCATAAGAATAAGCAGAGTAGTTCTTGTTCTTATGAACATGGCGGTTTGATGAAACGCGCTCATATTCATAGGCCTGAGTATGGTTTCCCTGCAAAACATTTGCGTTAGTGCGACTCAGGTGAGTCCTCTGTTTGTATGAAGCCTTTGGACCATATGAAGCCCGTGGTCTGGGGTTTGTCTTCTTCACTTGTGGTGTCATGACGACATACACAGGAAAATTTTCCATACACTTTTTTCGGCACCCAGACTTTCTTCATTGGTGGCCCATACCTGCAGTTAGTACCAATAAACCTAGCAAACACTTCACCATTCTGATTCTTAAACAATTTATAGTTTGCATCAAAGGATTCATCAATAACAATGGGATTAGCACAAGTGAAGCCAGATAGGGTGGATGGATCCACTGAAGGTTCCTTTGCAGCAACCCATGTGGTTTTGGGGTACTGCTCAGGTTTCCAGTAAGAGCCATCGGCATTCATTTTCCTTTCGAACCCAACACCCTCTTTCCTAGGGTTTCGGTCCAGGATCTGCCTTTTGAGGACATCACATAGTGTCTGATGCCCTTTGAGACTTTTGTACATCCCTGTTTCAAGCAATGTCTTCAACCTAGCATTTTCATCAGCAATAGCAGTGGCATCCTCAGCAGAGGGGTTAGTTACCACATCAACAATTGAAGATATTGCAACAGTAGCAGCAGTAGAACACCCAGCAACAAAAGTAGCGTTGTCATGCTCAATGCATTTAAGACATGGTGGTTCAAATCCTTCCTGAGCGGAACTGATCTGTTTGGCGCAAAGCGACTCGTTTTCCTTTTGAAGATCTTCATGAGCCACTCTCAATTTCTCAAGATCTTGCTTCCTTTGAAGATAATCATAGGAAAGCTTTTCATGAGTTGTTGAGAGCGTTTCATGACGACTTTCGAGTTCCTCATACTTAACATGAAGATTTTTTATGTCTTCAATTAAGGACTGAGATCGAGTCATTTCAGCGTCTAACAGGTCATCGCTTTTGTCTAAAAGTTTTTGAATATGTTCCATAGCTTTCTGTTGTTCAGTTGCAATTTTAGCAAGTGTTTTGTAGCTGGGTTTGGAACCACAATCAGAATCATCTTCACTGGATGTTTGATAGTGAGTAGTGCGTGATTTTACCTTGGCACCGCGTGCCATGAAGCAGTAGGTGGGAGCGGAGTTGTCCTGGTCATTAGCATTGGCGTCGGTGATGAAGTCATTGTATTCAATGTTGAAAATGGACTTGGCAACGTAGGCTGTAGCCAAACTTGCAACGCCAGAATCAGACTCCTCCTCAGACTCCACCTCCGCCTCCTTAGAAGCAGACTCCTCCTCTGAATCCATTTCCTTGCCAACAAACGCACGAGCCTTTCCAGATCAGCTCTTCTTGTGTGATGAAGACTTTGATGAAGACTTTGAGTATTTCTTCTTCTTCTTGTCATCAGAATCATATTCCTTGCTCTTCTTCATGTTGTTGTTCTCATTGTCCCACTGCGGACACTCAGAGATGTAGTGACCAGATTTCTTGCACTTGTGGCATGCTCTCTTCTTGTAGTCATGAGCAGAAGCTTCATCATTCCTTGAGCTGGATCGTGAGGACTTTCTGAAGCCTTTCTTCTTGGTGAATTTCTAGAACTTCTTCACAAGCATAGCAAGCTCCTTTCCAATGTCTTCAGGATCATCAGAACTGCAATCAGATTCTTCTTCAGATGAGGAAACCGCTTTTGCCTTCAAAGCACAAGTTCACCCATAGTTGGGACCGTAGATGTCTCTTTTCTCAGAAAGCTCATGTGTGTTGAGCCTTTCAAGTATGTCAGACGTATCGAGTGTCTTGAAGTCAGGGCGTTCTTGAATCATCAGGGCTAGGGTGTCAAACGAGCTGTCAAGTGATCTCAGGAGTGTCTTGGCGACTTCATGTTTGGTGATCTCAGTAGCGCCGAGGGCTTGAAGCTCATTTGTGTTGTCAGTGAGTCGATCAAACATGAGTTGGACATTCTCATTGTCGTTTCTCTTGAAGCGGTTGAAGAGGTTGCGAAGTACACTGATTCTTTGATCTCTCTGGGTTGAGACGCCTTCGTTGACCTTGGAGAGCCAGTCCCAGACTAGCTTGGATGTTTCCAGAGCACTCACACGGCCATACTGTCCTTTGGTCAGATGACCACAGATGATGTTCTTGGCAGTGGAATCCAGTTGAATGAACTTCTTGACACCAGTAGCGGTGACACCTTCACCAGCCTTGGGGACGCCATTCTTGACGACATACCAGAGGTCGACATCAATGGCTTCCAGATGCATGCGCATCTTATTCTTCCAGTAGGGATATTCAGTTCCATCGAAGACTGGGCACGCAGCGGAGACTTTGATTATCCCTGCAGTCGACATAGCTAAAACTACAGGTGGTTAAACCGAATCACACAGAACAAGGGAGTACCTTGCTCTGATACCAATTGAAAGTGCTAGTGATCGACTAGAAGGGGGGGTGAAAAGGCGATTTTTATGAAAGTCTTCAAAACATGGAAGTTTTGAAGATAAACGATAGAAATAAACCTATTACCATGCAACGGAAGGTAGACTACACTAAGCAAGCCATAGTCAAGTATTCAATGAAATGAAGGCACAAAGACTAATAGCAGCTAGGCAGTATAGATCAGGATGGAAGATAGTATGAAGCCAATCAGAACAAGCAGTCACACAGTGAAGACAAATAGATAATGCAAACAAGCAATGACTTCACAAGGACCAATCTGCAAATAAAGAGATGGGAAGGATAGAACCAGTGGCTCGTTGAAGACAATGATTTGTTGGACCAGTTATAGTTGCTATGACAACTGTACGTCTTGTTAGGGAGGCTGAGATTCAACTCAGAAGACCGCGTCTTCACCTTATTCCCCTTGAGCTAAGGACACCCAGTCCTCGCCCAATCACTTTGGTAAGTCTTCAAGGTAGACTTCCAAACCTTCACAGACTTCATTCACCGGCGATCCACAATGACTCTTGGATGTTCAGAACGTGACGCCTTACCGGCTGGAGGATTCACAGTCCTCAAGTGTAATAAGTCTTCAGATCACACAGACAGGAAGACTTTAGTGATGCCTAACACTCTTTGGCTCTGTGTGTTTAGGGCTTTGTCCTCGCAAGGAATCCTCTCTCAAAGGCTTCAAGGTGGGTTGCTCTCAAACGACAAAAGCCGTAGACTAACTCTGAGCAGCCAACCAATTTATGGTGTAGGGGGTGGGCTATTTATAGCCACTAGGCAACCCGACTGATTTGTTCGAAATGACCCTGGGTCACTAAGGAACTGACACGTGTTCCAACGATCAGATTTCAAACACACACGACAACTTTACTTGAGCTACAAGCAAAGCTGACTTGTCCAGCTCTGAATAAGATTTGCTCTCATTGTCTTCGCTCAAAGACATAGGATTTTGGTTAAGCATCACTTCAGTCATTCTGACTGGTTCACTTGGACCCCACTTAACAGTACGGTGGTTCCTATGACTCAACAAAGAAGAAAAAGAACGACGAAACAACTAAGTCTTCGCGCTCCCTAGTCTTCATGCGATGGTTTCTCTTGTCACAGTCTTCAATGTGAATGTCTTCACATACCACCTTTGACTTCAATGTCTTCATACATTTTTAGGGGTCATCTCTGGTAGAAAAACCGAATCAATGAGGGACTTCTACCTATGTTATCCTGCAATTCTCACAAACACATTAGTCCCTCAACCAGGTTTGTCATCAATACTCCAAAACCAACTAGGGGTGGCACTAGATGCACTTATAAGCGGGACAAATAAAAATGGGACTAATATGTAGTGATTTAATTATCTTCTCGTCTTAAACCACCGCCGCTCCTATGCAGCGCCGCTCCTCTCCTCTTCCATTTCAAAACCACCGCCCCTCCTCTCCTGTTCCAGTCCAAAACCAGCATCGCTCCTCTCCCGTTCTTATCCAAAACCAGCGCTGCTCCTCTCCTCTTCCATTCAAAAACCACCACCAGCGAGTGAAGGTGCTGTGGAGAAGTAGATCGATAGAGGACTACAACCGACACGTGAGGATCACAGACGGTGACCCTGTGAAGCTAGCTATGATGTTGGAGATATAGTCTTGGTTTGACAACAAGGACCAACTAGCGGCGACGGCGACATCCATGGCCAAATATCTGCAACAGAGCGAAAAGGCGGCGATACTCCCGGAGGGAGTCGCGCCGGAGTACATATAGCTGCTCCTCTGGGCCATGGAGCAAACAGATTCACCGAATCCGATCGTGAGGGAGCGGTGGTGGGAGTATCGATCCCAGATGGAGCATCCACCAGAGATTGAAGGATCGAGCATCTACAGGGTGTCATTTGTGAGGGTGTCCTGCCAGAGCAAGCCGGTGGAGTCTTCGTCGACCGAACCCAACTGCAAGAGGAGAAAAGCAGTTGGCCCGATGATGCTTGCCCGCCATCGTCTCCCTCGCTGTTCATATCGTCTCACGGGGCGGCTGTCTGCCACTGAGGAATAGGAGGGGGCTGCCCCCAGCCCAATAGTCGGGCAGGTTGTGAATTGTCAGGAGGAGCTTAGGGTTGTCAGTATTTGGAGGTTGTGAATTGTGTTTTGTGTTGTGTATTTTGAGAGTACTTTCAGATATGAATGTCTTTTGAATTTCAGATTTGCAGTATTGAGCATATGAAGTATTTTATGAATTCTAGAGATCTATTTTTAGCACTTAAAAATGTAGTTTCATAGGAGTATAAAAGTGCAGACAATGTGATTCTCAGAGAATAAACTGCAAGTTTCAGTTTTAGATAAGAAACTGCAAGTTCAGTTTTAGATAAGAAACTACAACTTTCAGAGGCAGAGCATTTATATTAACACGACATTTTCAAACAGGGTTAACATCATGTTGGAAGTTTTATTCATGGTTAAAAATGGAACTACCAACCAGTTAACATCATGCTGATCAACATTCATGCATAGCACATCTTCATATGATGCACAGTCAAAATGCCCACACAATGTCGAGTGTGCGAAACACAGAGAAAATAAGGGACGGAGTTTTGGCAAGTGTTGGACGTGGTTTGGGCTGCCCCGTCTAGGCTTTCATTTTTAACATGCGCAATCCACGACCTCGGATGGGAGGTCCATAGGCCTAAGGTCCAACTTATGTTTACCTTCTAACTATATTATATATATTTAAATTATTTTATATGTTATTGTATATTATTTTTATTGTCATCATATATTTAACAGATACTTACATATGTAAGAAAACAATATCCCACATCTTATTAACTTATAAAAACAATTTCTTAACAAATAAAATCCTGGATTGTTTTGACACAAAAATCCTAGTGATTTTGTACAAAAGCTTGGTAAAATTTAAGGTCGAATGTAATAATATCACTTATTATTTAAATATATTTATAACAAAATGCTCAGCCCCTTTTTATTTTTTGATAACATTGCTGGCCCAACCCAACATTATAATTAGAGTCAGCCCAGCAAAATCATGTATTTCAAGAAAGTGCAAATGGCCTGTAATTTTTTAGGAAATAAAATAAATGTGCCACATGGACACTACATTATTTGTTCACCTAGCCCAGCTAATAGCTGTAATTCAAAAAAAAGATTAAATTGACTGTAAATTCAATCATGCAAAAAAAGACTGTAAATTCTAGGAAAATGGGTTGAATACGTGCCACATTTTTGGAGGCTGAAATGTGGGCCAATAGGTCGAAGCCAACGCAAGTCATTGTCAATTTAGTCAACAAATGATTCTGACATGTTAGCTGTTGGATTTACATCCAACGACTGGCATCCATCTTCAATCTCTTGTCTTTTTCCTCCAGCTCCATCGGGACCACCTCCCGCCTCATGCTGCTAGCAGCTCTGCTTAGCACGCTTCGCTATGAAGCGCTACTCCACCGTTGGCCAGGCCATCCCTCCACCCCTCCACACCTCCTGTTTTTCTTCACCGACTGCCGAACCACACCGCACTAGAACCAATTAACACTCATACACCTCCCCGTCTGCGACTCTACTCCCGTGTCTTCCCATCTTTGGCTCGTTGCTGTCCGGGGCCTCGCCGTCATCCACCACCTTGGATGCGCTCGGCACGGCGTGGTCAATGTGGTCAACGAACGACACCACCGGAAGTAGACTATGCGTGAAGAGGCTGACAGCTGGGTCCACGGCCGCACACAAGGAAATGCCTCCTTATTATGCACAAAATAATGATTACTCCACCTGACATCTGGGACCCACCGGAAGGGCCTCTGTATTTCGCGAAAATAACGTGCCCCCCGCTGACATGTCGGACCCACCAGCTATCTTCGCACGCAAGGAAGTGCCTCCTTATTACGCACAAAAAAATAAATATTCCCCCTGCCAGCTGGAACCCAGCATAGTGGGAGGCTGACTTGTGGGCTACCAAGTTGACGGGGATGGAGGGCTTTGTCAACTTAGTCAATATGAATGATTCTAGCTCCTGTTACCGTACAATGTTCATCCAATGGCCGTAGTGCTTCTTCAACCTCTGGTCTTCTTACTCCAGCTGCCCAAACCAGCGCCGGTCATGCCGCGTGCTCCTGCCTCCCATGGCCGGCTGTGATGTCGCGGAGGCCTCACCGCCCCCTACTACTCCCACCGCTGGCCAGGCCATCCCTCTACTCACCCACACCCCCTGTTATTCTGCGGCGACACCAGCCTCACACTGCAGCCGAACCAGTGAACCCTCGTACTCCTCTTTGCGTGGGCATCCACTGCTGCGTCTTCCCCGGCTCCGAGTCGTCCCCTTCCTAGTCCTCGCCGTTGTCCAGCGCCGTGGTGCTCTCGGCGCGGCATGGTCAACGTGGTTAAGGAACGACTTCCATCGGACGTGGACTGTACGTGGAGAGGCTGACAGCTGGGTCCACGGCCGCAGCAAGGAAGTGCCTCCTTATTACGCGCAAAATAATGATTCCTCCACCTGACAGCGGGGACCCACCGGACGGGCCACCTTATTTCGCGAAAAAAGTTCCCCCCTGACTGCTGGGACCCACCAGCTACATCTTCGCACGCAAGGAAGTGCGTCTGGGCAAAAAAAATGATTCGCCCCCCGACCGCTTGGACCCACCAGCTACATTTTCGCACGCAAGGAAGTGTGTCCGGGTAAAAAAACCAATTCGCCCCCCTGACTGCTAGGACCCACCAGCTACATCTTCGCACGTAAGGAAGTGCCTGGCAGTCGGGACCCACCTGGTCGAAGCGTACGTAGCCTTGTCATTCTGGTCGCGAACGTGTACGTACATATATACTGGTGGATGTAGAGGCGTGCATGTGTCGTAGTAGAGGCGCGTACGTGTTGTAGTAGAGGCGCGCATGTAGCATGTACACATATGTACAACGACCAGGGTGCAAGAAAGAAAATACGACCACATATGTGTACATACGGGCGGGGTCTCGAACGCCTACTCACGCATACGTACGGCCAGGGCTCGTGTACATGGCTGGGTCGAAACAGAGAAACAACGTCATGGTCGTGTTCATGGGGAGGCAACGGAATGCGTCGTGTTCATGGGGAGGCAACATAATGCGTCGTGTTCATGGGGAGGCAACGGAATGCGTCGTGTTCATCGGGAGGCAATAGAACGCGTGGGAGCCAACCGGCTGGGTCGGAGCGGAATGCGTGGTCGTGTTCATCGGGAGGGCTTGGACGGAACATGCGATGGAAACGAGGCCTGACATACCGCAAAACGGAGGAAATGGACCTCCTACGTTTGGAACGAGGTCCTGTTGATCGGGAGGGGTGTGGCGTACCGCAAAATGGAGGAAACGGACCTCCTACGGTCGAAACGGGGGTCCTGTTGATCGGGAGGGGTGTGGCGTACCAGAAAACGAACGAAACGGACCTCCTACGGTCGAAACGGGGGTCCTGTTGATCGTGAGGGGTGTGGCGTACCGCAAAACGAACGAAACGGACCTCCTACGGTCGAAACGGGGGTCCTGTTCATCGGGAGGAGTGTGGCGTACCGCAAAACGGGACTCCACGGGATACTATTCATCTCCACCATCGACCTCCTCCAGCCTCCACGGGCTACCGTCGACCTCCTCCAGCCTCCACAGGCTCCTGTTCATCCAGCCTCCACCGCGCGCTACTTCACCGGCTACTATTCAACCACCCCTCCACGGGCACCCCTCCACCGTCTACTGTTCATCCAGCCCTCCACACCACGGGGTCCTGTTCAACCACCCCTATACGGGCACCCCTCCACCGTCTACTGTTCATCCAACCCTCCACATCACGGGGTCCTGTTCATCCAGAGGCAACGCCACCGCTCACTGTTCATCCAACCCCCCCCGCAACGCTCACTGTTTATCCAATCGATCGGCTTCAGTTAGCAGCAGTAGCGAAGGAATCGCTCGATCGGGTTCAGTTAACAGCCATCGATCGATCGCTCGAGTTCAGTAACGCATAGCCTGCAGTGCAATCACTCGGGTTTAGTTAGAGCCCAACGCCTCGCTTGGGTTCAGTTAGAGCCAACGCCTCGCACACACGCGCGTACGTGTACGAGAGAAACGCGCATCGCTCGGCCCCCGACCTCCCACCGTAACCGGGAACTCCCCGAAATTTTCCTCCCCCTCGCTTCTACCACGGTTTTTTCCGTCATGGACGGCCCAAAGAATGTCATGCAGCTGCGTCTCTGGCCCGCCCAGGACGAAAAACCCATTTTCTGTCATGATTTTTTGTCATAGAAGTAGGAGCCCACCACATCTATGATGATACCGGGTTTTGTCACAATTATCGTCATAGAAGTGTCATATGTATGACACGTTTTTTTCGTTCGGCCCAAAATATCACGGATGTGTCTTTGTTTTTGTAGTGTAGGTTTTTGTGGTGGTCCTGGATGCTTGTGGATATGTGGATATATATAGGAGGAATAAGTACGTCGGTGGATCAACGAGGGGCCCACGAGGATGGAGGGCGCGCCCCCTGCCTCGTGGCCTCCTCGATTGTTTCTTGTCGCCCACTCCAAGTCTCCTGAATGACATTTATTGAGAAAATCACGTTCCTGAAGGTTTCATTCCGTTTGGACTCAATTTGATACTCCTTTTCGGCGAAACTCTAAAATGGGCAAAAAAACAACAATTTGGGCTGGGCCTCCGGTTAGTAGGTCAGTCCCAAAAATGATATAAAAGTGTAAAATAAAGCCCATTAACATCCAAAATAGATAATATAATAGCATGGAGCAATCAAAAATTATAGATACGTTGGAGACGTATCATAGAGCGTATCGTATCACGAGGTTTGGATACACCGGCGAAGTTTGCACCAACTCTCAAGGTGAGAAAGGGCAATGCACGGTACCAAAGAGGCTAGCAATGATGGAAGGGTGAGAGTGCGTATAGTCCATGAAAAATACCAAGTATTACGCGCATGCTCCTAGGGAGATAGATTGGTAAGAAAAGACCATCGCTTGTCCCCGACCGCCACTCATAAGGAAGACAATCAAATAACACCTCATGTTTCAAATTTGTTACACAACGTTTAACATACATGCATGCTACGGGACTTGCAAACTTCAACACAAGTATTTCTCAAATTCACAACTACTCAACTAGCATAACTTTAATATCATTATCTTCATATCTTAAAACAATCATCAGGTATCAAACTTCTCTTAGTATTCAATGTACTTATATGAACGTTTTTTATAATATCAAAAGCAAATTACCATGCTGTTCTAAAGAACTCTCAAAATAATATAAGTGAAGCATGAGAGATCAATTATTTCTATAAAATGAAACCACCACCGTGCTCTAAAAGATATAAATGAAGCATTAGAGCAAAATTATATAGCTTAAAAGATATAAATAAAGCACATAGAGTATTTAAACCTATAAGGATGCTAGCCGACTCCTTCTCCACAAAGGTCCTTCGGATTGGGATGTTCCTGGCTGTCCGATCGCCTTGAATCTGGTCAATCGAGTAGCCAGGTCCATCTGATCTTTACTGTGATTTTCACCTTGCGATTTATTTTTGAGGTCCATGATTTATGGGCTCAGTGTCTCTCCCTATTGGCTGGGTTAAATTTCGCTGGGTGACCTTTGCCGGTGAGTCGCGTGCCGTCCCACGAGTCGTGCTGCCTCCCAGAGTCCCGGTTCACCCCTCCCACGCGCCGCACCCAATCCCCTCCTCCCGCACGCCTCGCACCTAATCGCCTCCATGAACCCTAGCCCCCAATGGATGGGACGCCACACCCTCACTCCTCCCCAGCAGCCTCCAAACCCCCCGCCTCCACCGGATCCAAGGCGTGCGGCCACGGAGGCGAGCCTCTCCGGCGACGGTGGCAACCTGCAGGCAGAGAAGATGGGAGAGAGGGAGAGAAGGAATGAGAGGAGGGAGGTCCGACGGCGGACAGGAGAGGGTCAGCGGCCTGTGCCGGCGAGGTCAGGTGTGACCTGGCAGACCTGGCAATTGATGGCGGCCACTCCTGGATCCTTCTTCCACTTCCCCACTGCCTACCACCAAGCACGGGTCAGGGAGCATGGGATTGACGACGGCGGTCGAAAGCCAGGATGGTTGGCTGAGGAAGAGGGTGAGGACTTGAGGATTGAAGAGGGTGTGTTCTTGGTTTCATCAGCGCACTAATTAGTCACTTATCTAATGATATTTTATCATATCTCTGTTGAGAACCTCAGGTTCCCACACTGAGCTATACTGTTTTGTCATGTTTTCTTCAGGTTGCTATGGAGACTGTTCTTTGCAAGGGTAAAGCATCATCAGCACTGGTGGTGGTTGGATCATTAGATGATTCCCAGTAACTAGGTATGTCTTCTTAACCAGGTGGACATTTCCCCAGATTGGCTCCTCCACATGTTTCAGACTGACAAATCATGACAATCCTCTTCTTAAAGTACAAAATGATGTAGCTATCTCCACATGCTTTGATGATATCTTTTTCGTATGGTTGGATGGTTCCTTATCACCGTGATTCATATAAAACTTTGTGAATTGTAGTGTCATGATGATTTCATAAGACACAAGGCTTTAATGTATATTTGGAAAGCACATAAATGTGAAGAATCAATGGTGAAAATAAGTAAAACACTCTCTATATGTTTCCATTGACATGATCAGTGGCTCCATTTTCTTTGGTAAGTAATGCTAGGCTACAGGTTAATATATTTTACCATGCCCAGCTGTTTTTCTCAGTTTCTCCTCTAAAACATAGACATCATTTTCATTCGGATTTCATCCTTATTAGTTTTATTTTATATGCATTGAATATAACTATGCAACTATAGGTACAAGCATTGCCATGACATACATCCCATTTTGAGTTTTATTCAGTCCTCTGTCATTGTTATTGCGATCTTATTTTGCCGTTGTAAAAATGGGGTATATGTCATGGTTGTTTAACAGAAGGGAGGTGCATAAGAACAGATTTGGTGTTCATCCGCAATGTGAGTGCTTTCTGCAACTCCATTTTGTCGATATTTTCTGCGAGACATGAACACCAAATCTATTTATCTAACATGTTTTGCATGTTTTGTCGAGTGCTTTCCTGTGTTTTTATCTATGGTCTTTTTTATCATATCTAATATCCAGCATTATACCATGTCTCACAGAATTGCTGATTCTGCACATACACCTACTTATTTTACTTCTGTGACATGCGGTACAATTTTTCTCTGGGTATGCTTCTCCATCCCTCCCAAAACCGGTCAAGGAACTGAGAGCTTGCACATGCCAATTTCTTATATTGTTTTCTCATGACCGTTTATAGTTGCTATAAATTCATGATTACCTTTGTGGTTGCTTGCTAGGTTGCAGGATAGGCGAGGCGATGATCCAAAAAATTGGAAAGAATGGTGCTCCCATGTTCTCTCTTATCCAGGAAAATCAATACAGCAAAATGTGTGTTTAATAAACCTTGCATTGCTGCAAAAATTAATATTATGTTTGTGAATCTAATGCCATTGTGGATATCATGAAGAAGAGGGACATGTTTGTTGCATTTGAAGGTGTACTTATGAGTGCAAGGTCAGCAGTCGATGCACATTTCACTTGTTTTACTTGATCTGTGTATTGTCTTTGATAGTTGGGAGTAACGATGGTTTAGTCGTTGTGTACTTTGAATAATCTCTGTTACATTGCTCAGGAGCATAATCTATTAACCTATTTTAAGGATTGATATGATCTCTACTTTCTTGGGTACATTGCAGGGAGCCTCGAGGATTTGGGTTTGTCCAGTACTTCAATCCTGATGATGCTGCAGATGGAAAATACTACATGGACGGACAGGTTATTTGTGGCAAACAAGTAACAGTTTTATTTGCATAACAGAACAAAAAGAAGCCTGCTAAGGGGTGTCCCGCGGCAGATGCGCGCCCAATGACGCTGTGGAGCTGTCAACTCCCACCCAGATCGCCACAGAGAACAGTGAAGCATCCTCCCTTCTCCCTTCCGGTTGCATCTCCGCCGGGTGAGTTCCACATTTTGTTCAGTTCATCCTCTACACGAACCCTTTTTGGATACATCATTAGAGCTTGTTATGCAGTTCTCTATTTCTACAAATTTCATTGCTAATAAACTAGACACTAACCTCAAACAGTGACTTCTTGCAGGCTTGTCTTAGTGACACAGGCATGCTGAAGCAAAGATCCTTTTCCTTCTTTGCATCCCTCATTCTCTGTTTTTTCTCACAATGAAGCACCTTGCTTCTCCACGGCATTCAACCCATGATGGTGTGACTACAGGTATGCCCACGGCTATTGCTTCTAGCATGTTCCTTGTACGAGCAAACTTTTCAGCGACAAAGTGCGTAGTCTCTAAAATAGTTGTTGACACCGGTAATTAAAAGTGCATCAGTATCTATCAATGTAAAAAACTAAAAACCTTAGCAAAATAAAGTTATCTTGAGTTACTTGTGTATAGTATATGCAGACGAAATGAAACTACCTTTGTCTGATCTGTGATGGTTTCACCGTCCATGCTTTGGCTGAACAGAACACAGACTGAGGACATATTTCTGTCTCTTCGCCTTCTTGATTACATAACTGGGATACTCATTCCTAATAAGACTAGCAAGCTCTATGGAATCTGCTGATTTCCGAAGGCCTCTTTTCAGTGGCTTCGTTGATGTATGTGTCTTAGACTGGGGCTTTGTGCTACTTAGCTTTCAGTGGTACTCTATTCATCAAACAAGACTCATTGTCTTTCTGTTTAGATGTGGATTGTTTTTCTGTTCGGCACCATGTATTTTTTCAAGCTGATTGAAATCCAAAGTTTCTTTCTGAACTCTTTTGACATTGTTGCGAGTTGTTGTAGCTGATGCTATAAGATTATCTAAAGAAGACTTGTGTGTCCTTTTCATGCTTTTGATGGTATTAGGGTTAGAAATGCTTGTTGTTTTTGTTGTTGGTAACTCTGCTACTTATGTAGTTTTGGCTCTATCTCAATTGATCTGGTAGCTTTATTGAATCCAGATTTTGAGCCTCCTAAGGTAAATGTATATGTTCTCTTTTTTAAGGTGGATTACAACATCTTTACCTGATAAACATGGAATATACAAGAGGAAGGAGCAACTGCAGCAAGCAGTGATGCTTCAGGCGCTGATGTGAGGATTACTGCATTTGAGAGCAGAGGAAGACAAGCGTAAAACTATCATGTTCGCTTCCGCCATTCATGCCGAGCGGGATGCGTGGCAGAGGGGATTTCTTTTCCGCGAAAACCGGAAGAGAGGATATTGAAGCCACCTTTGCCAACATAGATGAAGATGGGAGGATTGGCCAACTTTGGACTCCAACGGCAGCGATGATGATGAAGACTTGAGCTATGACTATGAGTCCGAGTAGTAGAAGAATCATTTATGTTTTTGTGCTTTGTCGACAGGGATTAGATTTGTTACAAATAGAACTCTATGCTACCAAATTTTAATGTGCATATACTTTTCATTGTAGACAGCAAGCCCCTGTTTTTCCAGGAGATTAAATTTGTTGTCATATGTGCTTGCCTGTAACTAAGCAACTAAACCATGGATTACTTTTCATCGCTAACATGGAATCAGCAGGTTTCTGCGCCATTTGGCGCAACGGGTTCACTAGTTCTAATAAATTCCGATTCATGTGTGTCTCTCAAAAGGTGTGTACAACAAGGATGATTGTGATAAACTAAAAAGTAAAGACTCAAATCATACAAGATGCTCCAAGCAAAACACATATCATGTGGTGAATAAAAATATAGCTCCAAGTAAAGTTACCGATGAACGAAGACAAAAGAGGGGATGCCTTACGGGGCATCCCCAAGCTTAGGCTTTTTGGTGTCCTTGGATTTTACCTTGGGGTTCCTTGGGCATCCCCAAGCTTAGGCTGTTGCCACTTCTTGTTCCATAATTCATAAAATCTTTACCAAAAAATTAAAAACTTTACAACACAAAACTTAACAGAAAATCTCGTGAGCTCCGTTAGCGAAAGAAAACAAAACACCAATTCAAGGTACTGTAATGAATTCATTATTTATTTATATTGCTGTTAAACCTAATGTTTTCCAACTTCTCTATGGTTTATAAACTCCATCACTAGTCATAGATTCATCAACATAAGCAAACAACACACGAAAAATAGAATCTGTCCAAACAGAACAGTCTGTAGTAATCTATAACTAACGCAAACTTATGGAACCCCAAAAATTCTTAAATAAATTGCTGGGCGTGAAGAATTTATCTATTACTCGCCAATAAAAAATGGCAGCAATTCTCGCGAGCGCTAAAGTTTCTATTTTTTACAGCAAGATCAAAAAGACTTTCCCTAAGTCTTCCCAACGGTTCTACTTGGCACAAACACTAGTTAAACACAAAAGCACAACCGAAACAGAGGCTAGATAAATTATTTATTACTAAACAGGAACAAAAAGCAAGGAACAAAAATAAAATTGGGTTGCCTCCCAACAAGCGCTATCGTTTAACGCCCCTAGCTAGGCATAAAAGCGAGGATAAATCTAGGTATTGCCATCTTTGGTATGCAATCCATAAGTGGCTCTCATAATAGATTCATATGGTAATTTAATTTTTTTTCTAGGAAAGTGTTCCATGCCTTTACTTAACGGAAATTGGAATCTAATATTCCCTTCCTTCTATCAATAATTGCACCAATCGTTCTAAGGAAAGGTCTACCAAGAATAATAGGACATGAAGGATTGCAATCTATATCAAGAACAATGAAATCTACGGGCACACAATTCCTATTTGCGACAATAAGAACATCATTAATTCTTCCCATAGGTTTCTTAATAGTGGTATCCGCAAGGTGCAAGTTTAAAGAACAATCATCAAATTCACGGAAACCTAGCAAATCACACAAAGTTTTTGGGATCGTGGAAACACTAGCACCCAAATCACACAAAGCATAGCATTCATGATCTTTAATTTTAATTTTAATTGTAGGTTTCCACTCATCATAAAGTTTTTTAGGGATAGAAACTTCCAACTCAAGTTTTTCTTCATAAGATTGCATCAAAACATCAACGATATGTTTAGTAAAAGCTTTATTTTGACTATAAGCATGAGGAGAATTTAGCACGGATTGCAACAAGGAAATACAATCTATCAAAGAGCAATTATCATAATTAAATTCCTTGAAATCCAAGATAGTGGGTTCGTTGCTATCTAAAGTTTTAACCTCTTCAATCCCACTTTTACCAATTTTTGCATCAAGATCTAAAGACTCCGAATTTTTGGGACGCCTTCTAACTAAAGTTGACTCATCTCCAGTCCCATCATTATCAAGATTCATATTGCAAAACAAGGATTTAATAGGGGACACATCAATTACTTTTAGATCTTCATCTTTATTCTCATAAAAACTTTCCGGTTTAGTAGCCATTTTATTAACTAGGTGGCCTGCTTATCCGAAATTTCAGCAATTAATTTTTCAAAATGAGCAATCTGAGATTTCAAACCATAAAATTCCTTAGACATGTCATCAAGCTCTTTATTCATGTACTCCATAAAGCTTTTTTGTTCCTTAAGCTCGTTTCTAAAGAAATTATTATGCTCATATTGTAAAGTCATAAAGCTTCTGACATTGCTTTCAATCTCTTCCAACGTTTTAAGGTGAAGATCACCAAATCTAGGCAGGGCCATAAGGGCAACAAGCAACAAGAAGCAAGCGAAAAAGAGGCGAACAGAAAAGAGGGCGTAAGGAAAAGAGGGTGAATAAAACGTCAAGGGTGAAGTGGGGGAGAGGAAAACGAGAGGCAAATGACAAATAATGTAATGCGAAGGATAAGAGTTGTGATGGGTACTTGGTATGTCTTGACTTGGCGTAGATCTCCCCGGCAACGGCGCTAGAAATCCTTCTTTCTACCTCTTGAGCATGCGTTGGTTTTCCCTTGAAGAGGAAATGGTGATGTAGCAAACCAGTGTAAGTATTTCCCTTAGTTTTTGAGAACCAAGGTATCAATCCAGTAGGAGACCACGCGCGAGTCACCTCGTACCTACACAAACAAATAAGAACCTCGCAACCAACGCGATAAAGGGGTTGCCATTCCCTCCACGGCCACTTGCAAGAGTGAGATCTGATAGAGATAATAATAATAAGATAAATATTTTTGGTATTTTTATGATATAAATTGAAAGTAAAGATTGCAAAATAAAATAGATTGGAAACTTGTATGATGGAAAATAGACCCCCGGTCCATAGGTTTCACTAGTGGCTTCTCCCAAGATAGCATAAGTATTACAGTGGGTGAACAAATTACTATCGAGCAATTGATAGAATTGAGCATAGTTATGAGAATATCTAGGTATGATCATGTATATAGGCATCACGTCCGTGACAAGTAGACCGACTCCTGCCTGCATCTACTACTATTACTCCACACATCGACCGCTATCCAGCATGCATCTAAAGTATTAAGTCATAAGAACAGAGTAACGCTTTAATCAAGATGACATAATGTAGAGGGATAAACTCATGCAATATGATATAAACCCCATCTTTTTATCCTCGATGGCAACAATACAATACGTGTCGTTTCCCTTTCTGTCACTGGGATCGAGCACCACAAGATTGAACCCAAAGCTAAGCACTTCTCCCATTGCAAGAAAGATCAATCTAGTAGGCCAAACCAAGCTGAAAATTCGAAGAGACTTGCAAAGATAACCAATCATACATAAAAGAATTCAGAGAAGATTCAAATATTGTTCATAGATAATCTTGATCATAAACCCACAATTCATCGGATCTTGACAAACACACTGCAAAAGAAGATTACATCGAATAGATCTCCAAAAGAATCGAGGAGAATTTTGTATTGAGATCCAAAGAGAGAGAAGCCATCTAGCTAATAACTATGGACCCGAAGGTCTGAGGTAAACTACTCACACATCATCAGAGAGGCTATGGTGTTAATGTAGAAGCCCTCCGTGATCAATGCCCCCTTCGGCGGAGCGCCGGAAAAGGCCCTGGGATCTCACGGGTACAGAAGGTTGCGGCGGTGGAATTAGGTTTTTGTGGTGCTCCTCGATATTTTCAAGGTACGTAGGTATGTATAGGAGGAAGAAGTAGGTCGGTGGAGCCACATGGGGCCCACGAGGATGGAGGGCGCGCCCAGGGGGGTAGGCGCGCCCCCTGCCTCATGGCCTCCTCGTTGATTGCTTGACGTCCACTCCAAGTCCTCTGGATCATGTTTGTTCCAAAAATCACGCTCCCGAAGGTTTCATTCCATTTGGACTCCGTTTGATATTCTTTTTCTGCGAAACACTGAAATAGGCAAAAAATAGCAATTTGGGCCGGGCCTCCGGTTAATAGTTAGTCCCAAAAATAATATAAAAGTGTATAAATAAGCCCATTAAACATCCAAAACAGAATATATAATAGCATGGAGAAATCAAAAATTATAGATACGTTGGAGACGTATCAGACCTCTTCACTAAATTTCAAGGTAAACGTGTTCTCCCTGAGTATGCACCATTGTGAAAGTTCATCGTTTTGAGACACCACGTGATGATCGGGTGTGATAGACTCTACGTTCACATGCAACGGGTGTAAGACAGTTTTACACATGGAGAATACTTGGGTTAAACTTTATGAGCTAGCATGTACAGACATGGCCTCAGAACAGTGGACACCGAAAGGTCGAACACGAATCATATAGTAGATATGATCAACATAGAGATGTTCACCATTGATGACTACCCCATCTCATGTGATGATCGGACATGGGTTAGTTGATTTGGATCAGGTATCACTTAGATGACTTGAGGGATGTCTATTTAAGTGGGAGTTCTTAAGTAATTTGATTAATTGAACTTAATTTATCATGAACTTAGTCATGATAGTATTTGCATATCTATGTTGTAGATCAATAGCTCGCGATATAGCTCCCCTATCTTTGATATGTTCCTAGAGAAAAATAAGTTGAAAGATGATAGTAGCAATGATGCGGATTGGGCCCATGATCTGAGGATTATCCTCATTGCTGCACAGAAGAATTATGTCCTTGATGCACCGCTAGGCGACATACCTATTGTAGGAGCAGAACCAGGCGTTATGAACGTTTGACAAGCTCGGTATGATGACTACTTGATAGTTTAGTGCGCCATGCTTTACGGCTTAGAACCGGGACTTTAAAAACGTTTTGAACGCCACAGAGCATATGAGATGTTCCAAGAGCTAAAATTGGTATTTCAGACACATGCCCATGTCGAGAGGTATGAGTGAAGGAAATATGCCCTAGAGGCAATAATAAAGTTATTATTTATTTCCTTATATCATGATAAATGTTTATTATTCATGCTAGAATTGTATTAACCAAAACATAATACATGTGTGAATACATAGACAAACAGAGTGTCACTAGTATGCCTCTACTTGACTAGCTCGTTAATCAAAGATGGTTATGTTTCCTAACCATGAACAAGGAGTTGTTATTTGATTAACGAGATCACATCATTAGGTGAATGATCTGATTGACATGACCCATTCCATTAGCTTAGCACCCGATCGTTTAGTATGTTGCTATTGCTTTCTTCATGACTTATACATGTTCCTATGACTATGAGATTATGCAACTCCCGTTTGCCGGAGGAACACTTTGTGTGCTACCAAACGTCACAATGTAAATGGGTGATTATAAAGGTGCTCTACAGGTGTCTCCAAAGGTACATGTTGGGTTGGCGTATTTCGAGATTAGGATTTTTCACTCCGATTGTCGGAGAGGTATCTCTGGGCCCTCTCGGTAATGCACATCACATAAGCCTTGCAAGCATTGCAACTAATGAGTTAGTTGCGAGATGATGTATTACGAAACGAGTAAAGAGACTTGCCGGTAATGAGATTGAACTAGGTATTGAGATACCGACGATCGAATCTCGGGCAAGTAACATACCGATGACAAAGGGAACAACGTATGTTGTTATGCGGTCTGACCGATAAAGATCTTCGTAGAATATGTAGGAGCCAATATGAGCATCCAGGTTCCGCTATTGGTTATTGACCGGAGACGTGTCTCGGTCATGTCTACATTGTTCTCGAACCCGCAGGGTCCGCACGCTTAAGGTTTCGATGACAGTTATATTATGAGTTTATGAGTTTTGATGTACTGAAGTTAGTTCGGAGTCCTGGATGTGATCACGGACATGACGAGGAGTCTCGAAATGGTCGAGACATAAAGATTGATATATTGGACGGCTATATTCGGACACCAGAAGTGTTCCGGGTGATTTCGGAGAAAACCGGAGAGCCGGAGGGTTACCGGAACCCCCCCGGGGGAAGTAATGGGCCATATGGGCCTTAGTGGAGAGAGAGGGGCTGCCAGAGGTGGGCCGTGCGCCTCCTCCCCCTGGTCCGAATTAGACTAGGAGAGGGGGGGCGGCACCCCCCTTTCCCTCTCCCTCCCCACTTCTTTCCCCCTCCTAGTAGGAGTCCTACTCCTACTAGGAGGAGGACTCCTCCTGGCGCGCCTATAGGGGCCGGCCGGCCTCCTCCCCTTGCTCCTTTATATACGGGGGCAGGGGGGCACCCCTAGACACACAAGTTGATCTTCGTGATCGTTCCTTAGCCGTGTGCGGTGCCCCCCTCCACCATATTCCACCTCGGTCATATTGTAGCGGTGTGACGCCCGGGTAATCAAGCTACAGTAACCCTCTGCTAATGATGCCACATCACTTCGAATTTTTTTCGCTAATCTCGTGTTAGTTCGGAACCGATTTAAACTCATATTCAAAATCAAGCAAACAATAAACGTTTTCAAAAGTCAAAACTAAAATGTTCTAAATGTGACAAATATTGCATAGATAATTATGGTGGAGAAACCACACTTTTATAAAATGTTTAAATACTGTTAAATGAATAAAAGGTAGCAAAAACAATTAGTTTAATGCTTTAAAAATAATAAACATTTTCAAAACTAAATTGTTATAAGTATTAAACTATTGTGGCAGTGGCATAATTTGTAAAATGCTATTTAGGTGCCACTTTGGTAATTTACTAAAACTAAAATAATAGGAAACTAAAAGAAAGCAAAGTATAAAAAAAACAGAAAACAAAACTAACAAAAAAAAAGGAAAGAGAAAGCCCCCCTGGGCCGTGGCCCAACTGGGCCAACCCAACCGGCCTAGCCGGCCACCCCACCAGGCCGGCCCAAACCCCACCCCTTATCCACTCCCCTCACCCCCCCGCAACCCTAGCCGCCACCCACTCGCCCCCCCCACTCCCACTCCCGCACGTCGCTCCTTCCCCCCCCCCCGAACGGATCTGGATCGGGGGTGCACCAGCCGCTCCCGACCCCATCGCTGCGCCCGCCCCCGACGCGTCCCCGCCGGAGCTGCCTCCTCTTCCACGCCGGCCTGCTTCCTCGTTGGACGCCGTCCCCGCCCTCCCCCTCAACAACCGCTGCCCTTGTCCCTGCACACCACCGTGAGCTCCCTCCTTTCCCCTCTGTCGTCGGCGCCTTCCATAGCGGACACACGCACCGCCCCGCACGCGACCGAGCCTCACCTAGCTGCACCTCGCCCCGGAGGCGCCCAGCCGCGCCGGACCGTCCCGCCCCCGCCTCTCCTTCCCTGACCGGCTCCACCACCGGACTCCGTCGAGCTTCACCGCGCCCGGGCCCGCGCTCGCCGTGGCCACCAGCCTTCCCTGCCTTGGCGACCTGCCGAGTCCGCCGCGCCCGCCATCACCTCCCGCGCGTGGCCACGCTGGAGCCCCTGGCCTCGGCTCCGACCGCGCTCCCACTCGCACTGGCCTCGCCCGCAGCCCCCTTCCGTGCTGCCTCCCTCCGTCGCAGCCTCCCCTGCCACCATCGTCGCCGGCCTGCGTCCACCCGGGCTGCCTCAGGCCACCGGCCTCCCCCTATTCCGGCGCCATGTCGTGGCCGCCGGCGCCGAGTCGGGTGCTCCCCTGTCGGTCATACCCGCAGCGCCCATTCGGGCTGCGCCCGATGCCCGTACCCAGCACCCGCAAGGCCCCCCCTGGGCCAATGACGTGTGGGGCCTAGCCCCCACAAAACGTTTCTGTTAAAAAAAAAGAAGAAATAAAAAAATATATATTAAATAAATAAATAAATAATAATTAAAATAATTAAAATGTTAATTAATTAAGTAAGTAATTAATTAAGTTAATTAATTATAATTAGGTTAACCTAATCACTAATTAACCTAATTAACTGTTAGTTAACTAAAACAGTGTATGACATGCGGGACCCACATGTCAGATTGACCCAGTCAACTCCCTGTTGACTGCTGACGTCATGCTGACGTCATGATGACGTCAGCATGCACTATTCTGGATAATGTTGAGATAAATAATTAAATAAATCCTGAAAATGATTTAAAGCTTTTAAAATTAATAGAAAATAAACCGTAGCTCCGATGAAAAAACTTTGTACATGAAAGTTGCTCAGAACGACGAGACGAGTCCGGATACGCAGTCCGTTCGTCCGCCACACCCCTCTAACCTATCGAACCCGCAACTTTCCCCCTCCGGCTCCTCTGCCCGAAAACACGAAACACCGGGAATACTTTCCCGGATGTTATCCCCCCTTCACCGGTATCACCTACTACCGCGTTAGGGCACACCGAACACCGCGTATTGCCTTGTTATATTTTGTGATGCTTTGTTTGCTCTGTATTCATTATTTCTTCCCCCTCTTCTCTCCGGTAGACTACGAGACCGACGCTGATGCCACCGAGTACGACTACGTCATCGACGACCCCTCCTTGTCTGAGCAACCAGGCAAGCCCCCCCCTTTGATCACCAGATATCGCCTATTCTATTCTATACTGCTTGCATTAGAGTAGTGTAGCATGTTACTGCTTTCGTTAATCCTATTCTGATGCATAGCCTGTCATTGCTGCTACAGTCATTGATACCTTACCCGCAATCCTAAATGCTTAGTATAGGATGCTAGTGTTCCATCAGTGGCCCTACACTCTTGTCCGTCTGCCATGCTATACTACTGGGCCGTGATCACTTCGGGAGGTGATCACGGGCATATACGATATACTTTACACAGTTACATTACCTGTGATACTGTTCGGAGTTGGGGGCTGAAAGGACAGGTGGCTCCATCCCGGTAGAGGTGGGCCTGGGTTCCCGACGGCCCTCGACTGTTACTTTGTGGCGGAGCGACAGGGCAGGTTGAGTCCACCTAGGAGACAGGTGGGCCTGGCCCTGTTCGGCGTTCGCGGATACTTAACACGCTTAACGAGATCTTGGTATTTGATCTGAGTCTGGCTACGAGCCTATACGCACTAACCATCTACGTGGGAGTAGTTATGGGTATCCCGACGTCGTGGTATCAGCCGAAGCACTTCAGACGTCAGCGACGGAGCGGCGCGCGCCGGATTGGACTGGAACGCCTACTAGGCTAGGTCTGCTTCCGGCCGCCCTCGCAACGTGCAGGTGTGCTCAGGGCGATGGGCCCAGACCCCTGCGCGCTTAGGTTTAGACCGGCGTGCTGGCCTCTCTGTTTTGCCTAGGTGGGGCTGCGACGTGTTGATCTTCCGAGGCCGGGCATGACCCAGGAAAGTGTGTCCGGCCAAATGGGATCGAGCGTGTTGGGCTATGTGGTGCACCCCTGCAGGGAAGTTAATCTATTCGAATAGCCGTGATCTTCGGTAACAGGACGACTTGGAGTTGTACCTTGACCTTATGACAACTAGAACCGGATACTTAATAAAACACACCCTTCCAAGTGCCAGATACAACCGGTGGTCGCTCTCCTCAGGGATACGAGGGGAGGATCGCCGGGTAGGATTATGCTATGAGATGTTACCTGGAGATGCTACTTGGAGGACTTCGACCTACCTCTTCTGCCTGTTGCAAGACGAAGGTGACCAGAAGCGTAGTCTTCGATAAGGACTAGCTATCCCCCTCTTATTCTGGCATTCTGCAGTTCAGTCCACTGATATGGCCTCCTTACACATATACCCATGCATATGTAGTGTAGTTCCTTGCTTGCGAGTACTTTGGATGAGTACTCACGGTTGCTTTCTCCCCCTTTTTCCCCTTTCCTTCTTCCTGGTTGTCGCAACCAGATGCTGGAGTCCAGGAGCCAGACGCCACCGTCGACGACGACCCCTACTACACCGGAGGTGCCTACTACTACGTGCTGCCCGCTGACGACGACCAGGAGTAGTTAGGAGGATCCCAGGCAGGAGGCCTGCGCCTCTTTCGATCTGTATCCCAGTTTGTGCTAGCCATCTTATGGCAACTTGTTTAACTTATGTCTGTACTCAGATATTGTTGCTTCCGCTGACTCGTCTATGATCGAGCACTTGTATTCGAGCCCTCGAGGCCCCTGGCTTGTATTATGATGCTTGTATGACTTATTTTATTTGTAGAGTTGTGTTGTGATATCTTCCCGTGAGTCCCTGATCTTGATCGTACACATTTGCGTGCATGATTAGTGTACGATTAAATCGGGGGCGTCACAAGTTGGTATCAGAGCCGACTGCCTGTAGGAATCCCCCTTCCACACTCCTTGGCCGAAGTCGAGTCTAGTCATTACAAAACTTTTACTAACTTGGCTGTGTGCCTTACGGGCCCACGTCGCCATTGGGTGGTAGTAGGATCTTTTATTCCTCGACCTATGCTCTGGGACTCTGACATCTCTTCTATTCGGGTTAAACGATTTTACTAAAATCTGACTTTAGGTTCTCGAAAATACTTTCTCCCGGAGAGCCCCTTCAGTCCAGGTGATCGCCGGCTACACCAGAAGATTTCGAAGTTACTTGCCGAAACTCTTTTGAGACTTTGTGCCCGTTGCCTTTGCAATTCCCTACCATCGAAATATCCCTATGGATAAATACATACACTTGACGTTCTTACTTTTATTCCCAGTTGATTTTGTTATTACAAGATACCCCAACATTCTCTCTATTGATCCGAGAATATCTTGTGCCCACTGTCTTGCAATTCCTTGTCACCTGAATACCCTATGGATAATTCTCGCACTTGTCGAGTATCCGCTCATCCCCAGTTGTTCATGTGTTTCACAAAAGTCTTCAAAATAATATTCGATCTTCCGAAAATCCTCTGGAGCCTTTGGCTCTTGAAATTCTTGCTTGCTTGCATTATGGTTAATCCCATAAGTCTCGTAGTCTTAATGACATTCCTTGTCATTATCATTTTGAGTCTGTTGACTCAATATTCTGCGAATACACGCAATCATTATTGATCCTTATAAATTACCCTTCCGGCTGAGCTGCCATTCTTTTAACTGGAATTGGTTCTCGACCAATCCAAGTGTCGTTGATTGTACCCTAAGGCTATTCAACTTAGCCATCCCTAATCAGAGCATTGTTTCTGACCCCTTGATTTGGGAATCGTAATTCATTTGCATTTGACAATTGAGTTAGTCAGTTGTTTCTATATTTTGATCTCCTTGCATCCTTCTTCCTCTAGATGAGAACTGATGCTCATGTCAGATCCCTTGTGGATCACCAGATCCTTTGTTGGATTTTATCTGACAACGCCTTTCATATTCAATAACCTTGTGAGCCTTTTCCTTTGATACATAAGGCCTTTGGTAAATTGTATCCTCTGCTTTCTCAACCATGCTCTGCCTTCGAGCTTGAGTTAATTATTTCTAAAGATTCTGGTATATGATTCCAAGAAGCCCCTATGGGTTGAACATATGCCTTCACTAAACCGTGTGAACCCGAAAGTTTTCACGAATCATACTCTTCTGGTGCCTCGCCAGATAAAATTTTCAACACTGCAACTTCATCGAACGTGAGAAGTGAATGGAAGGTTATACATTGAAGAAGTGGGAGTCGACCTTGAACTTGTGTTCATGCCCCTGGACACGATGTAGATCTTATCATTAAAGCTTCTATTAAATTAATTATTCCTTTGGTATAAGTTCATCTTATATCTAGGATCTGGCCTTTTGCAATCGTGGTTCCGACCATGATTGTTCTTCTTTGATCTCATTTCTCGGACAAGTTAAAACAATTGTCTTCTATGGATCAGTACACCGGTCCAATCTTTACTTTGATCTTGTGTCGAGTATTACCCCCTGGTATCTCAAGATTATCATGAAACTGCATAACTCCTTATGAGTTCTTCATCAAGTGCTACCTTTCCACTGATTCCAATTTTTCACGGGCTCTGAGTTATTATACACTCAAAGACACCGATAACTGAATCGAGTTCGCATTGCGATTCAACAAGTATTTGAACCCATCACTGCTTACAAATTTATTAATCCTTCAAGTCATTCCTAGCCTGATCGGCTATATCATTATCGAGCTAATTTTAACTGTGCTACCCGGTCCTTCTTCCCGGAGCACAATTTTCGACGATGAACTAACCTTACGTCGATCATCGTCGTCATATCATTTCACCTTGAACAACAAGCTTGGTTTCGAGTTTGTGTCGTACCCTTGGTTCCAATAACCTTTCACCTTATCATTACTTTGACTTGATGTCGTCGCCGATCGATTACATCTTCATGAACTCTCGCGACAAAGGTTTCGAGATCGTCAACATTCTGAGCTCATCCAGGATATCAATTGGATTCATGATGAGAAATACCATCCTTGCCTCGATGAATTGTATTATCATCGACCACTTTATTGCCTTCCCACCAACACAAGCTTGTTTGTGTTCTGTGTTATACCTCGAGTTCCTTGCTACCTAGCATTTGTTCTTCTTTACCATGGAGTATTACCATCTTTTATGTCAAGAAGGTCGTGAGGATTACCCCACCTCTTAAGACTTCTTGGTATGGTGATACTTCTCACCCTCACCATTCTTTCTTGGTACCCGTGTTGTTTCTAACCGGAATACCGACAATTGAACTATGAGGTGTGAATTCAAAACTTCTAGCAACCCCATTGCTTTGAAGTAATGGTCGAGTTTCATTCTAATTCTTTTGTTCGTCAAGTCACCACTCTAACATTGATCGTGCGACCCAACCCATATTCGGGCGCACCGTTCAACCAATGTTTAATTATGTATGTTTTCCTCGAGCATATCCCATTATATTGTTTAATCTGACAGATGTTATCCCCTTATCCACATAATTGTGGAGATCCATCTTTTGGATACCTCGTTGAATTATCGCTGAGTCCATCAGCCACCTCATCATCCTCTCCTTGGGTTAACGATGAACTCTTGTTAACGGAAATCACTTCTTAGTTCATTTCCCGAGAATCTTACAGTGTCATCCCGTCAATTTGTGTTGCACCTTTCTTGTCAGGCATCCTGAGCCTGAGGTATCCTGACACCCCTCATATCTGAATCTCCATCAGATATGATGGTTGGGACAATTTTCCAAGAGTCATGAAGTTGATCCTTTGATGACCCGGTAACATGATGTCATGCCTAGCACCCCCCCCCCCGGTTGGAGGACCTATCATTATAGATTCCTTTTCAGCAAGATTATCCATTCATCCATGAGGAAATTGTAAGACTTATTCTACAAGTTATTCCTGATGGATCCTTCATGTTTCCAAAGTCCGACCTTTGCTCGAAGACCATGTCGATGCTATCTCGAAGCATGTTTGTGGTACTCCGATTTTTGACAAGAACATTTCAAGCCCAATGCTAAATGTTTCCTGATCAATTATCCAAACACCGCTGTATGGGTATTGTCATCAAATTCCTCTCCCCTTACCTAAACGGTTTCTACTTTCTATCCTGTCATGGATATCATGCTCCGCTTGTCCTTGGGAAGGATATACCCTCGAAATATGTGTTTAAACATATTTTCCTTTCCATTGTTCTGTTTAATCTGATGATCATATTTTCCTTCCATTGGTTTGTTTAAACCTTTTCTATGATCTATATGATATAAGCAGTAATAATCCACTGCTTGTGCAAACACCTCGATGTACAACTCTGTCAGTAAGACCTTGTTACTATTGTTGATGACATTCCGGTAACCACCGATGGACGGGAACCTTGCCTATTGGTCCGCCTCATTTCAACGAGCAGGAAAATGGTTCTCTTCGTCCCTCGCCCTTGGTACCAACGTTGTTGCCGACATAACTGACTTGGTACTCCCTGACATGCCTTGCTATCATGACCGTGAAAGATGTCACTGCTCCTATTACAAAAAAAAAACCACATGGTGGGCCCATAACCCACAGATCCATAGGATCGAAACCTGACTCTCTTGTACACCCTGTTGTCAAAGTTATCCCTCGTGCTTGACTTTCTATGTAATTCACGGGCCACCCGCCTGTTGATCTATTCTGTATCGGACACAATACTTATTCCTGTTGCCCTGAACCCCATTCACACTCTGTTCCAGGCAATGAACGATTGCCTATCCACTTGAAAATTCTTATTGCACCGTCTTACTTTGCTCTCGATGTGTTTCGTTTGTTCAGCTCGAGAGATACTCATATGTTCATACTTGGGAAACCCCCAGAAGATTTTCCCTTATAAAATCCTATCGTTGTAGAAGCTGCACCTTACCTATTCATAAGTACGTTGGAGTTCCCAAAGAAAAGGATGCCGACTTCACCATGATGACCTGAAGCAAAGAAATGAAGACATCAACGGAAGGGATCAACCTCTTCGAAAGGGCAGCCAAGACCGAGAAGACTCATTAGGTTTTTCGCTACGAGCACCTTTCCCCCCTTAATCCACCGCTTAAATCTCGGGACGAGATTTCTTGTAGTGGAGGAGAATTGTGACGCCCGGGTAATCAAGCTACAGTAACCCTCTGCTAATGATGCCACATCACTTCGATTTTTTTCGCTAATCTCGTGTTAGTTCGGAACCGATTTAAACTCATATTCAAAATCAAGCAAACAATAAACGTTTTCAAAAGTCAAAACTAAAATGTTCTAAATGTGACAAATATTGCATAGATAATTATGGTGGAGAAACCACACTTTTATAAAATGTTTAAATACTGTTAAATGAATAAAAGGTAGCAAAAACAATTAGTTTAATGCTTTAAAAATAATAAACATTTTCAAAACTAAATTGTTATAAGTATTAAACTATTGTGGCAGTGGCATAATTTGTAAAATGCTATTTAGGTGCCACTTTGGTAATTTACTAAAACTAAAATAATAGGAAACTAAAAGAAAGCAAAGTATAAAAAAAACAGAAAACAAAACTAACAAAAAAAAAGGAAAGAGAAAGCCCCCCTGGGCCGTGGCCCAACTGGGCCAACCCAACCGGCCTAGCCGGCCACCCCACCAGGCCGGCCCAAACCCCACCCCTTATCCACTCCCCTCACCCCCCCGCAACCCTAGCCGCCACCCACTCGCCCCCCCCACTCCCACTCCCGCACGTCGCTCCTTCCCCCCCCCCCCCGAACGGATCTGGATCGGGGGTGCACCAGCCGCTCCCGACCCCATCGCTGCGCCCGCCCCCGACGCGTCCCCGCCGGAGCTGCCTCCTCTTCCACGCCGGCCTGCTTCCTCGTTGGACGCCGTCCCCGCCCTCCCCCTCAACAACCGCTGCCCTTGTCCCTGCACACCACCGTGAGCTCCCTCCTTTCCCCTCTGTCGTCGGCGCCTTCCATAGCGGACACACGCACCGCCCCGCACGCGACCGAGCCTCACCTAGCTGCACCTCGCCCCGGAGGCGCCCAGCCGCGCCGGACCGTCCCGCCCCCGCCTCTCCTTCCCTGACCGGCTCCACCACCGGACTCCGTCGAGCTTCACCGCGCCCGGGCCCGCGCTCGCCGTGGCCACCAGCCTTCCCTGCCTTGGCGACCTGCCGAGTCCGCCGCGCCCGCCATCACCTCCCGCGCGTGGCCACGCTGGAGCCCCTGGCCTCGGCTCCGACCGCGCTCCCACTCGCACTGGCCTCGCCCGCAGCCCCCTTCCGTGCTGCCTCCCTCCGTCGCAGCCTCCCCTGCCACCATCGTCGCCGGCCTGCGTCCACCCGGGCTGCCTCAGGCCACCGGCCTCCCCCTATTCCGGCGCCATGTCGTGGCCGCCGGCGCCGAGTCGGGTGCTCCCCTGTCGGTCATACCCGCAGCGCCCATTCGGGCTGCGCCCGATGCCCGTACCCAGCACCCGCAAGGCCCCCCCCTGGGCCAATGACGTGTGGGGCCTAGCCCCCACAAAACGTTTCTGTTAAAAAAAAGAAGAAATAAAAAAAAATATATTAAATAAATAAATAAATAATAATTAAAATAATTAAAATGTTAATTAATTAAGTAAGTAATTAATTAAGTTAATTAATTATAATTAGGTTAACCTAATCACTAATTAACCTAATTAACTGTTAGTTAACTAAAACAGTGTATGACATGCGGGACCCACATGTCAGATTGACCCAGTCAACTCCCTGTTGACTGCTGACATCATGACGTCAGCATGCACTATTCTGGATAATGTTGAGATAAATAATTAAATAAATCCTGAAAATGATTTAAAGCTTTTAAAATTAATAGAAAATAAACCGTAGCTCCGATGAAAAAACTTTGTACATGAAAGTTGCTCAGAACGACGAGACGAGTCCGGATACGCAGTCCGTTCGTCTGCCACACCCCTCTAACCTATCGAACCCGCAACTTTCCCCCTCCGGCTCCTCTGCCCGAAAACACGAAACACCGGGAATACTTTCCCGGATGTTATCCCCCCTTCACCGGTATCACCTACTACCGCGTTAGGGCACACCGAACACCGCGTATTGCCTTGTTATATTTTGTGATGCTTTGTTTGCTCTGTATTCATTATTTCTTCCCCCTCTTCTCTCCGGTAGACTACGAGACCGACGCTGATGCCACCGAGTACGACTACGTCATCGACGACCCCTCCTTGTCTGAGCAACCAGGCAAGCCCCCCCTTTGATCACCAGATATCGCCTATTCTATTCTATACTGCTTGCATTAGAGTAGTGTAGCATGTTACTGCTTTTCGTTAATCCTATTCTGATGCATAGCCTGTCATTGCTGCTACAGTCATTGATACCTTACCCGCAATCCTAAATGCTTAGTATAGGATGCTAGTGTTCCATCAGTGGCCCTACACTCTTGTCCGTCTGCCATGCTATACTACTGGGCCGTGATCACTTCGGGAGGTGATCACGGGCATATACGATATACTTTACACAGTTACATTACCTGTGATACTGTTCGGAGTTGGGGGCTGAAAGGACAGGTGGCTCCATCCCGGTAGAGGTGGGCCTGGGTTCCCGACGGCCCTCGACTGTTACTTTGTGGCGGAGCGACAGGGCAGGTTGAGTCCACCTAGGAGACAGGTGGGCCTGGCCCTGTTCGGCGTTCGCGGATACTTAACACGCTTAACGAGATCTTGGTATTTGATCTGAGTCTGGCTACGAGCCTATACGCACTAACCATCTACGTGGGAGTAGTTATGGGTATCCCGACGTCGTGGTATCAGCCGAAGCACTTCAGACGTCAGCGACGGAGCGGCGCGCGCCGGATTGGACTGGAACGCCTACTAGGCTAGGTCTGCTTCCGGCCGCCCTCGCAACGTGCAGGTGTGCTCAGGGCGATGGGCCCAGACCCCTGCGCGCTTAGGTTTAGACCGGCGTGCTGGCCTCTCTGTTTTGCCTAGGTGGGGCTGCGACGTGTTGATCTTCCGAGGCCGGGCATGACCCAGGAAAGTGTGTCCGGCCAAATGGGATCGAGCGTGTTGGGCTATGTGGTGCACCCCTGCAGGGAAGTTAATCTATTCGAATAGCCGTGATCTTCGGTAACAGGACGACTTGGAGTTGTACCTTGACCTTATGACAACTAGAACCGGATACTTAATAAAACACACCCTTCCAAGTGCCAGATACAACCGGTGGTCGCTCTCCCTCAGGGATACGAGGGGAGGATCGCCGGGTAGGATTATGCTATGAGATGTTACCTGGAGATGCTACTTGGAGGACTTCGACCTACCCTCTTCTGCCTGTTGCAAGACGAAGGTGACCAGAAGCGTAGTCTTCGATAAGACTAGCTATCCCCCTCTTATTCTGGCATTCTGCAGTTCAGTCCACTGATATGGCCTCCTTACACATATACCCATGCATATGTAGTGTAGTTCCTTGCTTGCGAGTACTTTGGATGAGTACTCACGGTTGCTTTCTCCCCCCTTTTTCCCCCTTTCCTTCTTCCTGGTTGTCGCAACCAGATGCTGGAGTCCAGGAGCCAGACGCCACCGTCGACGACGACCCCTACTACACCGGAGGTGCCTACTACTACGTGCTGCCCGCTGACGACGACCTGGAGTAGTTAGGAGGATCCCAGGCAGGAGGCCTGCGCCTCTTTCGATCTGTATCCCAGTTTGTGCTAGCCTTCTTAAGGCAAACTTGTTTAACTTATGTCTGTACTCAGATATTGTTGCTTCCGCTGACTCGTCTATGATCGAGCATTTGTATTCGAGCCCTCGAGGCCCCTGGCTTGTATTATGATGCTTGTATGACTTATTTTATTTGTAGAGTTGTGTTGTGATATCTTCCCGTGAGTCCCTGATCTTGATCGTACACATTTGCGTGCATGATTAGTGTACGATTAAATCGGGGGCGTCACAAGCGGTGCTTAGGCGAAGCCCTGCGACGGTAGAACATCAAGATCGTCACCACGCCGTCGTGCTGACGGAACTCCTCCCCGACGCTTTGCTGGATCGGAGCCCGGGGATCGTCATCGAGCTGAACGTGTGCTAGAACTCGGAGGTGCCGTAGTTTCGGTGCTTGATCGGTCGGGCCGTGGAGACGCACGACTACATCAACCAAACACTTCCGTTGTTGATCTACAAGGGTACGTAGATCACACTCTCCCCTCTCGTTGCTATGCATCACCATGATCTTGCGTGTGCGTAGGAATTTTTTTGAAATTACTACGTTCCCCAACAGTGGCATCCGAGCCTAGGTTTTATATGTTGATGTTATATGCACGAGTAGAACACAAGTGAGTTGTGGGCGATATAAGTCATACTGCTTACCAGCATGTCATACTTTGGTTCGGCGGTATGTTGGACGAAGCGGCCCGGACTGACATTACGCGTACGCTTATGCGAGACCGGTTCTCCCGACGTGCTTTGCACATAGGTGGCTTGCGGGTGACAGTTTCTCCAACTTTAGTTGAACCGAGTGTGGCTACACCCGGTCCTTGCGAAGGTTAAAACAGCACCAACTTGACAAACTATTGTTGTGGTTTTGATGCGTAGGTAAGATTGGTTCTTGCTTAAGCCCGTAGCAGCCACGTAAAACTTGCAACAACAAAGTAGAGGACGTCTAACTTGTTTTTGCAGGGCATGTTGTGATGTGATATGGTCAAGACATGATGCTAAATTTTACTGTATGAGATGATCATGTTTTGTAACTGAGTTATAGGCAACTGGCAGGAGCCATATGGTTGTCGCTTTATTTTATGCAATGCAATCGCGCTGTAATGCTTTACTTTATCACTAAACCGTAGCGATAGTCGTGGAAGCATAAGATTGGCGTGACGACAATGCCGCTACGATGGAGATCAAGGTGTCGCGCCGGTGACGATGGTGATCACGATGGTGCTTCGATGGAGATCACAAGCACAAGATGATGATGGCCATATCATATCACTTATATTGATTGCATGTGATGTTTATCTTTTATGCATCTTATCTTGCTTTGATTGACGGTAGCATTATAAGATGATCTCTCACTAATTATCAAGAAGTGTTCTCCCTGAGTATGCACCGTTGCGAAAGTTCTTCGTGCTGAGACACCACGTGATGATCGGGTGTGATAGGCTCTACGTTCAAATACAACGGGTGCAAAATAGTTGCACACGCGGAATACTCAGGTTATACTTGACGAGCCAAGCATATACAAATATGGCCTCGGAACACGGAGACCAAAAGGTCGAGCGTGAATCATATAGTAGATATGATCAACATAGTGATGTTCACCAATGAAACTACTCCATCTCACGTGATGATCGGACATGGTTTAGTTGATTTGGGTCACGTAATCAGTTAGAGGATTAGAGGGATGTCTATCTAAGTGGGAGTTCTTTAAGTAAATTAATTGAACCTAAATTTATCATGAAACTTAGTAACTGATAGTATCTTGCTTGTTTATGTTTGATTGTAGATAGATGGCTCGTGCTGTTGTTCCGTTGAATTTTAATGCATTCCTTGAGAAAGCAAAGTTGAAAGATGATGGTAGCAATTACACGGACTGGGTCCGTAACTTGAGGATTATCCTCATTGCTGCACAGAAGAATCACGTCCTGGAAGCACCGCTAGGTGCCAGGCCTGCTACTGGAGCAACACCAGATGTTATGAACGTCTGGCAGAGCAAAGCTGATGACTACTCGATAGTTCAGTGTGCCATGCTTTACGGCTTAGAATCGGGACTTCAACGACGTTTTGAACGTCATGGAGCATATGAGATGTTCCAGGAGTTGAAGTTAATATTTCAAGCAAATGCCTGGATTGAGAGATATGAAGTCTCCAATAAGTTCTATAGCTGCAAGATGGAGGAGAATAGTTCTGTCAGTGAGCATATACTCAAAATGTCTGGGTATAATAATCACTTGATTCAATTGGGAGTTAATCTTCCAGATGATTGCGTCATCGACAGAATTCTCCAATCACTGCCACCAAGATACAAGAGCTTGATGATGAACTATAATATGCAAGGGATGAATAAGACTATTCCTGAACTCTTCGCAATGCTAAAAGCTGCGGAGGTAGAAATCAAGAAGGAGCATCAAGTGTTGATGGTCAACAAGACCACTAGTTTCAAGAAAAAGGACAAAGGGAAGAAGAAGGGGAACTTCAAAAAGAACGGCAAGCAAGTTGCTACTCAAGAGAAGAAATCCAAACCTGGACCTAATCCTGAAACTGAGTGCTTCTACTACAAGCAGACTGGTCACTGGAAGCGGAACTGCCCCAAGTATTTGGCGGATAAGAAGGATGGCAAGGTGAACAAAGGTATATGTGATATACATGTTATTGATGTGTACCTTACTAATGCTCGCAGTAGCACCTGGGTATTTGATACTGGTTCTGTTGCTAATATTTGCAACTCGAAACAGGGACTATGGATTAAGCAAAGATTGGCTAAGGACGAGGTGACGATGCGCGTGGGAAACGGTTCCAAAGTCGATGTGATCGCAGTCGGCACGCTACCTCTACATCTACCTTCGGGATTAATATTAGACCTAAATAATTGTTATTTGGTGCCAGCGTTAAGCATGAACATTATATCTGGATCTTGTTTGATGCGAGACGGTTATTCATTTAAATCTGAGAATAATGGTTGTTCTATTTATATGAGTAATATCTTTTATGGTCATGCACCCTTAAAGAGTGGTCTATTTTTGATGAATCTCGATAGTAGTGACACACATATTCATAGTGTTAACCCCAAAAGATGCAGAGTTAATAATGATAGTGCAACTTATTTGTGGCACTGCTGTTTAGGTCATATCGGTGTAAAGCGCATGAAGAAACTCCATACTGATGGACTTTTGGAACCACTTGATTATGAATCACTTGGTACTTGCGAACCGTGCCTCATGGGCAAGATGACTAAAACACCGTTCTCCGGTACTATGGAGAGAGCAACAGATTTGTTGGAAATCATACATACAGATGTATGTGGTCCGATGAATATTGAGGCTCGTGGCGGATATCGTTATTTTCTCACCTTCACAGATGACTTAAGCAGATATGGGTATATCTACTTAATGAAACACAAGTCTGAAACATTTGAAAAGTTCAAAGAATTTCAGAGTGAAGTAGAAAATCATCGTAACAAGAAAATAAAATTCCTACTATCTGATCGTGGAGGAGAATATTTGAGTTACGAGTTTGGTGTACATTTGAAAAATTGTGGAATAGTTTCGCAACTCACGCAACCCGGAACACCACAGTGTAATGGTGTGTCCGAACGTCGTAATCGTACTTTACTAGATATGGTGCGATCTATGATGTCTCTTACTGATTTACCGCTATCGTTTTGGGGATACGCTCTAGAGACGGCCGCATTTACGTTAAATAGGGCACCATCAAAATCCGTTGAGACGACGCCTTATGAACTATGGTTTGGCAAGAAACCAAAGTTGTCGTTTCTGAAAGTTTGGGGCTGCGATGCTTATGTGAAAAAGCTTCAACCTGATAAGCTCGAACCCTAATCGGAGAAATGTGTCTTCATAGGATATCCAAAGGAAACTATTGGATACACCTTCTATCACAGATCCGAAGGCAAGACTTTTGTTGCTAAGTTCGGAAACTTTCTAGAGAAGGAGTTTCTCTCGAAAGAAGTGAGTGGGAGGAAAGTAGAACTTGACGAGGTAACTGTACCTGCTCCCTTATTGGAAAGTAGTGCATCACAGAAAACTGTTTCTGTGACACCTACACTAGTTAGTGAGGAAGCTAATGATGATGATCATGAAACTTCAGAACAAGATACTACCGAACCTCGTAGATCAACCAGAGTAGATCCGTGCCAGAGTGGTACGGTAATCCTGTTCTAGAAGTCATGCTACTAGATCATGATGAACCTACGAACTATGAAGAAGCGATGGTGAGCCCAGATTCCGGAAAATGGCTTGAAGCCATGAAATCTGAGATGGGATCCATGTATGAGAACAAAGTATGGACTTTGGTTGACTTGCCCGATGATCGACAAGCAATTGAGAATAAATGGATCTTCAAGAAGAAGACTGACGCTGACGGTAATATTACTGTCTACAAAGCTCAACTTGTCGCAAAAGGTTTTCGGCAAGTTCAAGGGATTGACTATGATGAGACCTTCTCACCCGTAGCGATGCTTAAGTCTGTCCGAATCATGTTAGCAATTGCCGCATTTTATGATTATGAAATTTGGCAGATGGATGTCAAAACTGCATTCCTGAATGGATTTCTGGAAGAAGAGTTGTATATGATGCAACCAGAAGGTTTTGTCGATCCAAAGGGAGCTAACAAAGTGTGCAAGCTCCAGCAATCCATTTATGGACTGGTGCAAGCCTCTCGGAGTTGGAATAAACGCTTTGATAGTGTGATCAAAGCATTTGGTTTTATACAGACTTTTGGAGAAGCCTATATTTACAAGAAAGTGAGTGGGAGCTCTGTAGCATTTCTGATATTATATGTGGATGACATATTACTAATTGGAAATGATATAGAATTTCTGGATAGCATAAAGGGATACTTGAATAAGAGTTTTTCAATGAAAGACCTCGGTGAAGCTGCTTACATATTAGGCATTAAGATCTATAGAGATAGATCAAGACGATTAATTGGACTTTCACAAAGCACATACCTTGACAAATTTTTGAAGAAGTTCAAAATGGATCAAGCAAAGAAAGGATTCTTGCCTGTGTTACAAGGTGTGAAGTTGAGTAAGACTCAATGCCCGACCACTGCAGAAGATAGAGAGAATATGAAAGATGTTCCCTATGCTTCAGCCATAGGCTCTATCATGTATGCAATGCTATGTACCAGACCTGATGTGTGCCTTGCTATAAGTCTAGCAGGGAGGTACCAAAGTAATCCAGGAGTGGATCACTGGATAGCGGTCAAGAACATCCTGAAATACCTGAAAAGGACTAAGGATATGTTTCTCATATATGGAGGTGACAAAGAGCTCATCGTAAAAGGTTACGTTGATGCAAGCTTTGACACTGATCTAGACGATTCTAAATCGCAAACCGGATACGTGTTTACATTAAATGGTGGAGCTGTCAGTTGGTGCAGTTCTAAACAAAGCGTTGTAGCGGGATCTACATGTGAAGCGGAGTACATAGCTGCTTCGGAAGCAGCAAATGAAGGAGTCTGGATGAAGGAGTTCATATCCGATCTAGGTGTCATACCTAGTGCATCGGGTCCAATGAAAATCTTTTGTGACAATACTGGTGCAATTGCCTTGGCAAAGGAATCCAGATTTCACAAGAGAACCAAGCACATCAAAAGACGCTTCAATTCCATCCGGGATCTAGTCTAGGTGGGAGACATAGAGATTTGCAAGATACATACGGATCTGAATGTTGCAGACCCGTTGACTAAGCCTCTTCCACGAGCAAAACATGATCAACACCAAGGCTCCATGGGTGTTAGAATCATTACTGTGTAATCTAGATTATTGACTCTAGTGCAAGTGGGAGACTGAAGGAAATATGCCCTAGAGGCAATAATAAAGTTATTATTTATTTCCTTATATCATGATAAATGTTTATTATTCATGCTAGAATTGTATTAACCGGAAACATAATACATGTGTGAATACGTAGACAAACAGAGTGTCACTAGTATGCCTCTACTTGACTAGCTCGTTAATCAAAGATGGTTATGTTTCCTAACCATGAACAAGGAGTTGTTATTTGATTAACGAGATCACATCATTAGGTGAATGATCTGATTGACATGACCCATTCCATTAGCTTAGCACCCGATCATTTAGTATGTTGCTATTGCTTTCTTCATGACTTATACATGTTCCTATGACTATGAGATTATGCAACTCCCGTTTGCCGGAGGAACACTTTGTGTGCTACCAAACGTCACAACATAAATGGGTGATTATAAAGGTGCTCTACAGGTGTCTCCAAAGGTACATGTTGGGTTGGCGTATTTCGAGATTAGGATTTGTAAGTCCGATTGTCGGAGAGGTATCTCTGGGCCCTCTCGGTAATGCACATCACATAAGCCTTGCAAGCATTGCAACTAATGAGTTAGTGGTGAGATAATGTATTACGAAACGAGTAAAGAGACTTGCCGGTAACGAGATTGAACTAGGTATTGAGATACCGACGATCGAATCTCGGGCAAGTAACATACGATGACAAAGGGAACAACGTATGTTGTTATGCGGCCTGACCGATAAAGATCTTCGTAGAATATGTAGGAGCCAATATGAGCATCCAGGTTCCGCTATTGGTTATTGACCGGAGACGTGTCTTGGTCATGTCTACATTGTTCTCGAACCCGTAGGGTCCGCATGCTTAAGGTTTCGATGACAGTTATATTATGAGTTTATGAGTTTTGATGTACCGAAGTTAGTTCGGAGTCCCGAATGTGATCACAGACATGACGAGGAGTCTCGAAATGGTCGAGACATAAAGATTGATATATTGGACGGCTATATTCGGACACCGGAAGTGTTCCGGGTGATTTCGGAGAAAACCGGAGAGCCGGAGGGTTACCGGAACCCCCCCGGGAGAAGTAATGGGCCATATGGGCCTTAGTGGAGAGAGAGAGGGGCTGCTAGAGGTGGGCCGCCCGCCTCCTCCCCCCTGGTCCGAATTGGACTAGGAGAGGGGGGGCGGCGCCCCCCTTTCCCTCTCCCTCCCCACTTCTTTCCCCCTCCTAGTAGGAGTCCTACTCCTACTAGGAGGAGGACTCCTCCTGGCACGCCTATAGGGGCCGGCCGGCCTCCTCCCCTTGCTCCTTTATATACGGGGGCAGGGGGGCACCCCTAGACACACAAGTTGATCTTCGTGATCGTTCCTTAGCCGTGTGCGGTGCCCCCCTCCACCATATTCCACCTCGGTCATATTGTAGCGGTGCTTAGGTGAAGCCCTGCGACGGTAGAACATCAAGATCGTCACCACGCCGTCGTGCTGACGGAACTCCTCCCCGATGCTTTGCTGGATCGGAGCCCGGGGATCGTCATCGAGCTGAACGTGTGCTAGAACTCGGAGGTGTCGTAGTTTCGGTGCTTGATCGGTCGGGCCGTGGAGACGTACGACTACATCAAACAAATGCTTCCGTTGTTGATCTACAAGGGTACGTAGATCACACTCTCCCCTCTCGTTGCTATGCATCACCATGATCTTGCGTGTGCGTAGGAATTTTTTTGAAATTACTACGTTCCCCAACAATGAGACCTCTCACAAGTACTTTGCCTACAAGACGAAGGAGAATAGCTCAGCTAGTGAGCATGTGCTCAGAATGTCTGGGTATTACAATCACTTGAATCAAGTGGGAGTTAATCTTCCAGATAAGATAATGATTGACAGGGTTCTCTAACCACTATCACCAAACTACTAGAACTTCATGATGAACTATACTATGCAAGGGATGATGAAAACGATTCCTAAGCACTTCCCGATGCTGAAATCAGGCGAAGGTAGAAATCAAGAAAGAGCATCAAGTGTTGATGGTTAACAAGACCACTATTTTCAAGAAAAAGGGCGAGGGAAAGAAAGGGAACTTCAAGAAAAATGACAAGCAAGTTATCGCTCCCGTGAAGAATCCCAAAGCTGGACCTAAGCCTGAAACTTAGTGCTTCTACTGCAAAGGGAATGGTCACTAGAAGCGAAACTACCCCAAATGCTTGTCAAATAAGAAGGATGGCAAAGTGAACAAAAGTATATTTGATATACATGTTATTGATGTGTACCTTACTAGTGTTCGTAGTAGCCCCTGGGTATTTGATACCGGTTCAGTTGCTAAGATTAATAACTCAAAACAGGAGTTGCATAGACTAGTTAAAAGCGAGGTGACGATATGTGTTGGAAATTATTCCAAGGTTGATATGATCACCATCGCACACTCCCTCTACCTTTGGGATTAGTGTTGAACCTAAATAAATGTCATTTGGTGTTTGCGTTGAGCATGAATATGATTAGATCATGTTTATTGCAATACGATTATTCATTTAATTAGAGAATAATTGTTATTCTGTTTACATGAATAAAACCTTCTATGGTCATACACCCAATGTGAATGGTTTATTTAATCTTGATCGTAGTGATACACATATTCATAATATTGATGCCAAAAGATGCAAAGTTGATAATGATGTTGGGAATCGTTGCATGGAAAAACAAAAAAAATTCCTACGCACACGCAATGATTTATCCATGGAGATACATAGCAACGAGGGGGAGAGTGTGTCTACAAACCCTCATAGACCGTAAGCGGAAGCGTTAAACAACATGGTTGATGTAGTCGAACTTCTTCGCGTTCCAACCGATCAAGCACCGAACGCACGACACCTCTGCGTTCTGCACACGTTCAACTCGGTGACGTCCTCCGCCTTCTTGATCCAACAAGACGGTGAGGAAGTAGATGAGTTCCGATAGCTTGAAGGCATGGTGACGGTGATGGTGAAGTGATCTCTGCAGGGCTTCGCCTAAGCACTACGAAAATATGACCGAGGAGTAAACAGTGGACGGGGGCGCCACCCACGGCTAAGACAATGTTGTGTGTCCTTGTGTGGCGCCCCCTACCCATGTATATATAGGTGGGAGGGGAGGAGGCAGCCGCTAGGGCTGCTGCCTTGCCCTGCACCTCCCTTTCCTTCTAAGAAGAAGGGGGAAGGAAAGAGGGGGGGGGGGAGGGAAGGAAGGGGGAGTCCTACTCCACACTTTCCTTTTCCTCCCCTCTTTCCTTCTCCTCCTCATAGGGCCGGCCTGTATAGGGGCGCACCAGCCTCTTGTGGGCTGGTGTGTTCTCTCTCTTGGCCCATAAGGCCCATATCTTTGTCGGGGGTGCCCGAAACTCCTTTCCGGTGACCCGATAAGTACGTGGTACCCTCCGAAACACTTTCGGTGTTCGAATACCATTGTCCTATATATAAATCTTTACCTCTCGACCATTTAAAGACTCCTCGTCATGCCCGTGATCTCATCCGGGACTCGGAACAACATTCCGTCACCAAAACACATAACTCATATAATATTATATCGTCAATGAACGTTAAGCGTGTGGACCCTACAGGTTCGAGAACTATGTAGACATCACTAAAAAAAGACACATCCGTGACATTTTGGGCCGAACGGAAATTTTTCTGTCATACTTATGACATTTCTATGACAATAATTGTGACAAAACACGGTATCATCATAGATGTGGTGGGGTCCTACTTCTATGACAAAAAATCATGATAGAAAATGGGCTTTTCGTCCTGGGCGGGCCGGAGACGCAGCTGCATGACATTCTTTGGGCCGTCCATGACGGAAAAAGCCGTGGTAGAAGCGAGGGCGAGGAAAATATCGGGGTGTTCCCGGTTACGGTGGGTGGTTGGGGCCGAGCGATGCGCGTTTCTCTCATACACGCACGCGCGTGGGTGCGAGGCATTGGGCTCTAACTTAACCCGAGCGAGGCGTTGGGATCTAACTAAACCCGAGCGATTGCACTGCAGGCTATGCGTTACTGAACCCGAGCGATCGATCGATGGCTGTTAACTGAACCCGATCGAGCGATTCCTTCGCTACTGCTGCTAACTGAAGCCAATCGATGCTGCCTCTGGATGAACAATGAGTGTTGCTGGGGGGGGGGTTGGGTGAACAGTTCCCGGTGGGGGTGGATGAACAGGACCCCGTGGTGTTGCCTCTGGATGAACATGACCCCGATCGATCGAGCTGGTTGGGGCTGGATGAACAGGACCCCGTGGAGGGCAGGATGAACAGGGCCACCCCGTGGAGGGCTAGATGAACAGTAGACGGTGGAGGGCTGGATGAACAGTAGCCCGTGGAGGGGTGGTTGAACAGGAGTCCATGGAGAGGGCTGGTTGAATAGTAGCCGGTGGAGTAGCGCGCGGTGGAGGCTGGATGAACAGGAGCCCGTGGATGAATAGTCACAGGTGGAGGCTGGAGGAGGTCGACGGTGGATGAACAGTAGCCCGTGGAGGCTGGAGGGGGTCGACGGTGGAGATGAACAATATCCTGTGGAGTCCCGTTTTGTGGTACGCCACACCCCTCCCGATGAACAAGACCCCCATTTCGACTGTAGCGCTCCAACACAAGTCCGTTTCCTCCGTTTTGCGATACGCCACACCCCTCCTGATCAACAGGACCCCCATTTCGACCGTAGGAGTTCTGTTTCCTCCATTTTGCGGTACGCCAGACCCCTCCCAATGAACAAGATCCTGTTTCGACCATGGCCGGTCGAACACAAGGCCGTTTCCTCTGTTCCGCGGTACGCTAGGCCTCGTTTCCATCGGCTGTTCCGTCCAAGCCTTCTCAATGAACACGACGACACACTCCGTTCCGACCCAGCCGGTTGGCTCCCCATGAACACAATGATGACGTAGTTTCTCCGTTCCGACCTAGCCATGTACACGAGCCATGGTCGTACGTATGCGCGAGTAGGCATTCGAGACCCTGCCCGTATGTACGTACGTGGCCGTATTTTCTTTCTTGCACACTGGCCGTTGTACCTACGTGTACATGCTACGTGCGCACCTCTACTACGTCACGTGCGCGCCTCTACATCGACCAGTATGTACGTACACGTTCATGACCAGAATGATAACGCTACGTACGCTTCGACCAGGTGGGTCCCGACTATGAGGCACTTCCTTGCGTGCGAAGATGTAGCTGGTGGGTCCCAACAGTCAGGGGAGCGAATCGTTTTTTTGGCCCGGACACACTTCCTTGCGTGCGAAGATGTAGCTGGTAGGTCCCAGCAGTCAGGGGAAACATTTTTTTGGCGAAATACAGTTGCCCGTCCGGTGGGTCCCTGCTGTCAGGTGGAGGAATAATTATTTTGCGCGTAATAAGGAGGCACTTCCTTGCTGTGGCCGTGGACCCAGCTGTCAGCCTCTCCACGTACAGTCCACGTCTGATGGAAGCTGTTCCTTGACCATGTTGACCACGCCATGCCGAGAGCACCAGGGCGGTGGACGACGACGAGGCCTAGGAAGGGGACGGCGCGGAGCCGGGGAAGACACGGCAGTGGAAGCCCGTGCGGAGAGGAGTACGAGGGTTCACTGGTTCGGCTGCGGTGTGAGGCTGCCGTCGCCGCAGGGCCTGACCAGCGGTGGGAATAGTAGGGGGCGATGAGGCCTCAACGGCAGCACAACCGGCCACGGGAGGCAGGAGCATGCGGCACGACCGGCGCTGCTTTGGGCAGTTGGAGCAAGAAGACCAGAGGTTGAAGAAGAACTACGGCCGTTGGACGGACATCGTACGGTCACTGGAGCTAGAATCGTTCATATTGACTAAGTTGATAAAGCACTCCGTCCCTGTCAACTTAGTAGGCCCACAAGTCAGCTTCCCACCAAGGTGGGTCCCAACCAGCAGGGGGAGTATTCATTTTTTTGTGCGTAATAAGGAGGCACTTCCGGTGGGTCAGAGCTGACAGCGAGGGGAACGTTTTTTTTCACGAAATACGGTGGCCCGTCCGGTGGGTCCTAGTAGTCAGGGGGGAAACGTTTTTTCGCCAAATATGGTGTCCCATCCGGTGGGTCCCTGCTGTCAGGTGGAGGAATAATTATTTTCCGCATAATAAGGAGGCACTTCCTTGCGGCTGTCGTGGACCCAGCTGTCAGCCTCTCCACGACAGTACTCTTCCAATGGAAGTCGTTCCTTGACCACATTGACCACGCCACGCCGAGAGCACCATGGCGGTGGATGACGGCGAGGCCTAGGAAGGGGACGACACGGAGCCGGGGAAGACGCGGCAGTGGATGCCCACGCAGAGAGAAGTACGAGGGTTCACTGGTTCGGCTGCGGTGTGAGGCTGCCGTCGCTGCAGAGTAACAGGGGGTGTGGGTGAGTAGAGGGATGCCCTGGCCAGCGGTGGGAGTAGTAGGGGGCGGTGAGGCCTGCACGGGAGGCGGGAGCAGGCAGTCCCGCCGACGCTGGATTTGGCGGCTGGAGCAAGAAGATCAGAGATTGAAGAAACACAATGGCCGTTGGATTGACATCCAATGGTTACGTCTGCTAGAATGGTTTGTTGATGTACATAATAACTAAAAAAAATCTTGCATACACATCAACTTAATAGGTCCATAAGTCAGACCATTCCCTCTTTTTTTAATAATTTATATATAGCTCATTGCGACTTCTTATGCAATTTATTGCAGTCCTTTTTTTGGTCGGCCGGGGCCAATTTCGCATATTTCCGTGTGTTCCAAACTATTTTTAATACCGAAATGTAGAGCCAGATTTAAAGTACTTTAAAGATATATTTAAATTAGGTTAATGTCTAGTGAAATAGGAATCTGAAAATGTGAAAAAATTTCAGAAATTATAAAGTAATTGCCAATTTGTTATCTGTTTTTATATTTACAACCAATTTCATATCACTTTCAAGATTTGCAGGCGTCTTGAAAGAGTTGTAGCCCATTAGGGCGTAGAAAAATAAATAGGCCTGGATTGGGTATTCTTCAGAAAATAAACTGGGCTCATTTTCACAAAGAAAAAATAGCTGGGCTAGTCACATGGTGGACATAAAATATAAGCTCGGGCTAGACGGGCCACAACCCAGTTCAAACCCTGCTCCATCTCAATAATAACAAAAAAATACTGCTCGAGCAGCTACGTCCCAGGTGTCAGCCGATCTTGTGTTGTTCTCTTGTCTATTGACTATATACGCTCACAATGTCGTGGGTCCCAGATGTCAGGAAAACACTAGGAGGAAGCATTTTATTTTTCCATACGCTGACATGGTGGGCCCGTACTGTCATCCTCTCCACGTACTTCTGCCGATTCCTGTTGTTTGTTGACCATGTTGACAACGCGAGAGGGCGGCGCCGCGGCGAGCGCACCAAATCGTGCAGAGGACGACGGCGAGGCCTCAGACATCGGCGTTAACGATTTAGGAGACGGTGGGGCGGCGATGCATGCACTGAGGCGCAGCCAGCCGTGGGAGGCGGAAGCAGGCGGCCCCGTCGGTGCTGGTTTAGTTTTGATGGCTGGAGGAAGACAGGACTGAAGAAACATGACAGGCTGTAATGCAGCATGAGTACTTAACAACCTTAACTGAAACCAGCATGGGCACTTAACAACTATAGCTGAAAGCAGTATGAGTACTTATACAGGTTCAACCATACAAAGCACACCTCGAACGGTGCTACTTTGCCTACAGTTAACCAAGGGTGAGGCCGCCAAGCCCGAGGACAAGGTCCAGGCGCCACCCCGCGCATCCACAACCTTCTGAAAGCGGCTTCATCTCGCAATGTGGTCAATAAACAGGATATTCGCTTTAGAGCCATGGAAAAGCAGGAACATAATCTTCTGTCCTATTCTCCAAGATGGACGGGCCTTCATTATTTGAGACCACCCATGAATAAGTATCTTTTCACCTCCAAGGGGAATGGAGTATGTTGACATAAACATCATGTTGTGACCAAGCGCAAGTCTGACCCGACCATGGTCAGGCATCTGTATAGGAACAATAGAACTGGGCAGTTTCTGTTTCAAGAAGATCACAACTGTAAAACTGTGTATAAGCAATAGTTTATGAACAACATATATAACAGAAAACAACTCGTACCATAAGTTTCTCGACACAGTTGGACCTGTTCAACGAGTGCAGCAGTGGCACACATATCCCACGTGGCCTTCCACCATTGAAACGCCCCACAAGGACCTCAAGACGATCAATAAAGTGTAGGAACTTGTGGATGTCGTCCCAGTCAACTTCAGTGCCATCAGTAACAGCCGAGTTGTTACAGAATAACAAACGAGCAGCCTGCTTAACTCTGAAAAAACCTACACGTGCCACCAATTATAAGAAAATATTAGTTAGAAGTAGCATCTTCGTGAGAGATTCGTTGCTACTTCTAAAGTTAAATTGTGATTAGTTAGACAGAATAGGTGGATTAAGAAGTAATCGAGGCAACAAGCAAGAACCAGATACAAAACTAACATGGATGAACAATTGGAACGACATCGGGGTGGAAGATCGCAGTGAAGATGAGACCAGGTTCTGCTATTTCCATCAACATTCGTGCGCCAACTTTCAGTCCGTAACACTTGAGAAAGTTTATCCAAGTTCGGCCATAAAAAAGCAGCGATCTTCTTGGTTCATGAACCCAACTCGGAACTTATATCCATGGCTTGTCTTCACTGTGACCATTAAACTGGTGTATTCAGTTATGGCAAGGCCGAGCATCTTGAGTACATGTGTTCTGGCAGAGCAAATAATGCACTGCAGGAAAAATAATATGAGAACACAATGTATTCCCTATCCAAATCTAGAAATAACTTCCTCCTTCACGTCAGTGTTGACCATCGTACTGGTAGTACCTTTTATCCAAATATAGCAATCCAAATTTCCAAATTAGTCGAAAGCATGTTCAAAAAAACCCCACCCTCCCGGATAGAAAAGAGGATTCTAGGAACATACTGTGCGTGTTTTAAAATCCTGTGTTAGGATGAGAAGGAACAAGTGTGGCGTCTCGCCGAGGGCGCAGAAACCTGTAGGGTCCTCGCACTTTGGGCACTGCAAATGAAACACACTAGATTCAGTAGGAAGAAAAATGCATCAACGGTGGAGGCTGCCATCCTAGGATTACCCGCGACCAAGGGACTTGGATTTATCGGGGATGGATGAAGAATTCGTACTTGGTTCTCGATGAGAAAACCCTATGCAATCGCCGAGAGGGGGTTTTCTCTGAACAATCAGACGAGGGAGAAGGGGATTCAGGCCCAGTGAAATATTGCCGCTTCGTCCGTCCAGCTTACTGCTAAAGATGGAAAGGGGGGGGGTTGTGATTTTACAGCTCATTGGGCATTACTGCGGCGCTACAACCAGGGTGTGTCTACCATGCAGTTGTGCACTCTAATTTGTGCATATGGCACGTGGACCCCGTTGCTGGATGCCCCACATATCAGTGAAAGGAAGTAGAAAGACAGGAGTAACTAGTTACACAAAAATATATTTTTGATAGAGAGATACTCCCTCTGTAAAGAAATATACAAATCTTTTATATCACAACTTTATGCATAAGAAAAATAAAGGGGAATATATATAACATATATAATTATAAAAAACAGAGTTGTTTTTAACGCAATATAGACGAGTTGGTGATGATGGTGTGCCTGCCATCCTCCAATATGGGCCGCCCGATTTATATCTGACGGATAGGAAGGAAACTATGGAAATTTTGCAAAAAGGTACCCAGACACCTCTCCACATTTGCAAATAAGGCCTTCCCTCGTTCATCCTTTTCTCTCACAAGACAAAATACTCATACAAATGCATCTTGATGTTACGTGCAACGCACGGGCATTATGGGGGTTCAGCTGAGAATATAATACTCAGACAGGCTCACGGTTCTGGACATTGGGCCACATGCCCACTCTGCATGTTTGGGGGCCCATGTGTTCTACCCCAGCGCTTTTCATATTGCAAGCGATCGGTATGACGCTGGTTTTAGATGCTGTCGCAAGGCGAATACACAAAATTGAATAAAGCACGACAGCTGTTGGAATGAAATCGAATGACAGTTCCTAACCAGCAGTGAGAGTTGCAATTCTATCAATGATATACCATGTGATAAATAATACTATCGTATTACTTATACACACAGGACACTTGTTTCACCATGCCAGATTATTACATCAAAATCTCTTGTAGGATAGATCAGTTCGGCAGTTGCGTGCTGCTACTGAAGAATTTGAAAGTTGATTTGGACCAGCTCTCCTTGTCGAGAAAGTTCGATTTTGAGGTCATCCCCTACCGCAAGATATGATTTAGATTTGAACCTTGACCATCCTTTAGCATCAATCATCATGCAACCATCATTTGTACTTACGGTATATTGAGCTAGTTCATTCACACCAAGGCTGCGCATGGTAAGAGAAACTTGGCCGCTGTCGCCCGGATTGTTGAACGACTCCCTCGTTGCTCTAGGAATTTTCTGTTTGCAAACAAGAAGACATACCCAAATAGTTAGATCAACACAGTGAATCATGCGAAACAACATGGAAAGAAAAAAGAACGGAACACTTGGGCGGCCAATGCTTACCAAGAAGGTGGACATGTCGGTTTTTGTAAGGACTTTGGTATATGAAGTGCGAACTACAGCCCAGTCTATTGCCGGTGCAACTGCTCATTCGGTTGCCGCTGCACGGGCCGGAGCAGATGCAAGTGCAAGTGTTGGTGCAGGTGCTGAAGCCGCCGCTGCTGCCAGAGATGGTGCTCCTTGTAAAGCTGGTGCCGGTGTCGGAGTAGGTGCCGGTGTCGATGCCCGATCCTCTGGTAGATCAGCCTGATCTGCTGACGCGGTCGGTGCCCAATCCTCAGCTGGATCAGACTGAGCTGCTGCCGCTGTCAGTGCTAGAGCAACTGCCGGTGCTCGATCCATTGCTGAAGGTGGTACCGATCTGCGAGACAGCGGTGATCGTGTTTGGTCTGCTATGGTCAGCTTTCTAACTTGACTAGGCTTCGTGACCGTGATCCAGTTTTTTTCTTCATTTCTTTTAAATGCGAGAAGGACTAATTGTGACGTTTTTGTTAAACCAAACTACAGTTCATCATAGGGATTCAGCTTGTACTCAGACAATAGACTGATCCAATTTTTTCCAGTAATATAAGTGATGGACAGTGCCTTCGTTACTGACACGGCATAAGAAGTGAAACCTGCAAAAATAGCCATCGTAGAGCAAACCAAACAATTTATTCTATGATGAAAGTCACATGGCAAAACCTGCATCATAAAATTGCAGGAAAAGAAAGAAAACATGACATTAAATCAATAAGATTTAGACAGTAAATCAATAAGATTTACTTGATGTGACACGAGTGAATCCTTACCAGGAAATCACTATGTTGAAGTACTAAACAGAAGATTGATTGTCCAACTACGGGTGGCATGCAGGGGCCCCGCCTACTCCCACAAGCAGGACAGTCCAAAGGTCGTGACAAATCGTATGGACCGAACATCCATGGGACTGGAAATCCTGGTGGGTGCGATAAACCCTGCAATGCATACATATATTGGAGTGTAACCATAATTGATAAACCGTCCTCACAAAAAAGATGATCTGGATACTTCAAAATATTCAGACTGAATTGAGTGGATAGACATTAACATAGACCGTTCTCAGGACTGACCACACAACAAAAGCAGTAGTACTGATAAACAATACAGAGTTCACAAACACAAATCAAGTACCGAACAATAGTACTTACTACAGACAAGCAAAGTTGCACTAATTAAACTCCGCAGACTATTTCTTGCCACCGACCTACGGGACGAACCCCGCATAACTGACTAGGCCATGGACTTCGTGAGAGATGTCTACATGCACCATCACCATCTCGTCAACCTTGGAGAACCTAACAGAGTGGTCTTTCCACTCATAAACATGATCATGAAGACATGCCGCATCAGATTTGTTGGGAAGCTTTACAAGAACCACACCCTTTGTAATCGAAGGCACAACCAGGAAATTGTTGTGGTCAAGTACGACCTTGAGAACACGCCTGGCAACAATTCTATACGAAAACACTAGTTCAGGACACGTGGCGACAAGGACACAGTAGCTGGATAGTTTAGCAGTAGAACTCATCCTCAGGTCTTCCAGTTCACACATCATGACTTTGAGAACTTCATCTCCACCGCGGACCTGGTTCTACTTCAAACAGAAACCATATTTATTACTACCCCCGTTCAGAAATATAAGATGATTTTCGATATTATACTCCATATATGACTACATATACGCACAGAAATGAGTGAACAAAGACACTAGAACATGTCTTCAAAGGCATGAGAGCAGAGGGATTACTTGAAATATCCATAACACAAGTTATTGAGGCAAATATACCCTCTTCAAAGGTAGCACTGATGTTCATAAAGTACTCCCTCCGTCCCAAAATTCTTGTCTTAGATTTGCCTAGATACGGATATATCAAGTCAAATTTTAGTATTAGATACATCCGTATCTAGACAAATCTAAGACAAGAAATTTGGGACAGAGGGAGTAGTTGAAAGTAATCTATAAGAAATCAATGTCAACCTCTCGCATGTTTTGGTCAAAAGAAGAATTTAGAACCGTCATTTGGCACACAAAAATCACATGCAATATCACCCAGAAAGTTGTACTACTAGTACTAGTACTCCGTGTTAGATGAAAAAACACGATTAAGATCGAGAGAAAGATCGCCAAGAAGAGATATTACCTGGACTTGCTTAATGAGGGATCCCGGAGAGGGGGGCTTGGACAGGGCGATGGCTTTGAGCTTGTCTGCGGTAGTCTCGGCGGGGTGCTTGCGCTTCTTCGTACCATGAGCCTCGATGGTTTTGGCCAGAGCCATAGACATCACTTCAGCCGGTGCTCCAACGTCCATCAAGAAACTGTCAAATAGAAATAAAAGAAAAGAAACCATAATCATAAACCCAAAAGAAGAAAAGAGAGGGAGTTATAGGATCTGTCTCGGGGTTGCAAGACCAGGCCTTGGCCAGAATCAACCCCATTGATGCGCTCACCTTTTCTTCTTTGGGAGAGAAGAACAATGGCGGAAGCAGGTCAGGGTTTTCCTGAAGAAATGAGTAACAAGATGAGGGAGAAGCGAGTTGGGTAGAGAGGAAGCTGAGAGAGAAGAGTGAAATGATGGTTGCTTCGTCCGTCCAACTTACTGCTGGAAAGGAGGGGGTTTTGTGATTTGACGGCTCATTGGGCATTACTGAGGCGCTTCGATCAGGGTAGTCTACCATCACTCTACTATGGAGTAATTTAGTGCATGGCTGGTGGACCCCGATGCTGGTTGTCCCACACGTCGGCGAAAGTGAGTAATTTAGTGCATGCCGGAGGAGGATCCGCATGGTAGAGCGTGTCCACTATTTTTTTGAAGAAAAAAATGATTACAACAAGCATTTCCACTCTTACGACGGAGGAGTGCGGAACACGGCAGCCACTTGAACATACACAATGCTCCTACTACTAGGCATGTGCAGTGGTTCATACGTTAGTCCTACATAATATTGTTGCTAGTGTAGTAAGATATGACGACAACAAATGATGTTGTGCGCATGTCAACTGTACGAACAGTAATGTAGTAACATATGCCCTATTTGGATACTCTAACTAAGTTAGAGGTTAGAGTTATATTCTAACTGTGAACTAACCCTAAACGAACTCTAACCAAAGAGTTGTTTGGATGGTATGGTTAGATTGACAATAAATATTCTTTCTCAATCATTTGACAACTTTGGACCCTATTTGGATGGGAGAGGTAACTTTTTTTTACTATTTTTAGTGGCCCAGGAGAACTAACCCAAATAACCTCCTGTAGTGTGGGCTAGTTTTTTGGGGTGGGTTAGATCCAACTAACCCAAACTAACCCATCATGTTTGGATACTTTTGGGTTGTTTGAGCCCCAACTAACTAAAACTAACTCTAACTTAGAGATCCAAACAGGGCCATAGTACCGCTTTCACGACTGTCCGGTCGAGAATGTTAACAGAACTAGGTCTACAGCGCATGGAGAGTACGATGCTACAGTACTCCATGAAACATGAACCATATGAAGCACGAATAGTGTAGGGTGTATGAAGGGTGCACGAGATGGGAGCAAAAGTTCCCTTCTCGACCCACTTTTGGGTGTTTGGCAGAGTGCATGAAGAGTGCATGAGTCCACACTAGTAGGTTAACACAAATACACGAAGAGGAAGCAACTACTCCCTCCGTCTAGGTGTCTAAGTCATCTTACATTGTGCACTGCGACCAAGGCGGAGAGGAAAACGAGAAAACTTAATGTCTTTTTGCTAAGGCTGCCCGTAATGGAAGTATCATAGATAGTATCATGCATGCCAACTAAGCAATTTAGATGAGGTGGCATAGAATTTAATGAAGAAAGAGAGGCTTGAGTATCATATTATGATACCGTATCATATTAAATGATGTGATACTTCGTGTCATGCATGGCGATAAATGTGATCCTCTATGATACTAACATATGATACTATACTTCGTGTCATGCATTCTAATGTTCCTACTTCAGTTTTGAAATGTGTGCCTGCTTGTTATAGAGACATAAGGGGTTTGTATTTCTGTGCGTGGTCTGGTCAGCATGGTTGGGGGGTGAACTTTACATATGCAGGGGTTTATAGGGAGACACTCTTCGAGTTGAATCCGCAATGCATTCCATAGATAATCTGACTACTTTTTATGTTTTCATGAATCTCAAATTCTAAACAACATCATAATGATTATGAGCTTGCGCGCATGAAAATAATAAAGCAGAACAATGCCATGGCTGTCAAACTTGCCATTAAGGGACTGCAATCAAGTCTGGATGCAATGCAATGCAAACGCTCTCCACCTACAGATTCATGCTCAGAATATGATCCTAACAGTGATTCTGAGCTAGAGGGAGACCTAAGTTAATGTAGCTCCCTAGTGGAGGAGTCAGAGGAAGATGCCCTATCTTATTCACCCATCAAGGTGCTTGCTCTAACTTTCCAAGGTTATATTTGTCACACATATCTTGCAACTGATGCTTTGTATTGCTTCTACTTTGTTGAACTGCCATTAGCTTAGTACATATTCCATTTTCAGTACATATTCCATCTGTCATCATACCATATTTATCCATTCAAATGCTGTTCTTGTGTATCAGACGTTCAAAAGGAAGAGGGCGATTGCTGATCGTGGAGGAGCACAAGCAAAGTATTTGGAAAAGGTAGTGGCACCTGATAAATCAAATAGCCCATTAGGTGTAGTTGCAATATTACCTGACCCACAAAACACCCCAACTCTAGCAGACTCTAGCCCTACTACACTGGTCATTTTTGATGCCCCAACTCAGCAGACCTCAACTGCAGCAAACATTATGATTATGCCAGTTGACATAGCACCAGCTCTACGACGCAAAACCCCCATTCCAGCAAAGAGTACACCAAATCCAGTTGCCAAATCCCTTTTTGAACTAGAGAGAGCCCCAATTGCAGCAAATAGGACCCCTGTTCCATTTCTTCCCAGTTTAGAAGACAAAGCTTATATTGTTGTCAGGAACTTTTTGTGCATCTTTCCTTTATGGAAATATTATACCACAGACACAGAACAATTTCCAGTCTTCCTCCGCAACTTACGCGTAAGTAATGTACTAATGTTATTCATGGTCATTGCTGCATATGTTTCTGCCGACAGAAGACACAAGATTTCATTATTTTAAATAGGCGAGGACCAAACTGGATTGTGAAGATGAGCAAGGGTTGGTTGCGCTTTTCAAGCACTCGTTGATGAAGTATCGTTCCTACCTGAGGCAAGCGCACTTCGATGGCAAGCCTCTAAACGAAATTTCTGTAAAGTCTCCGGTGCTACATTTATCTGACGGTGACTGGAATAATCTTGTTACACATTGGTCTCAGCTGCAGCGTAAGGTACTATCTATGATATCACATCACAATTTGAACTACATTTCTGCATTTGCCTTAACGTCTCACTTGTACGAAAACTGTTAGCAGAAGAACATTCATTCTCAAGGGACCACAGAATCTCGCAACTATATTACACACTGCATTGCTCTTGTGAGTACCTCTTGCCCTGTATGACCATACTTACTTTCATAGCTGTATGATTATGTAGCATCACTGCACATGTTAGCCTCGTTACCGTCCATTTGGTGGACATTATAAGATCCATATGGACTCTTACATAAATTTAGAATCAACCCAATGCTTTTGAAGAGGTTTACTCTGCAGTCCTCTTGTAAGGACTGAACATCGTCTATCACTGTACTTACATTAACAGCTACTCCCTCCGTCCCATAATATAAGAATGTTTTGTACAGTACACCAGTGTTCAAAACACTCATGTATTATGGGAAGAGGGGTTGGTTCATTGTGTAGCATTCTGCATCTTATCTCCCTCACCCATTGTCGGTGTCAAAACCGGCGGATCTCGGGTAGGGGGTCCCGAATTGTGCGTCTAGGCCGGATGGTAACAGGAGGCAAGGGACACGAAGTTTTACCCAGGTTCGGGCCCTCTCGATGGAGGTAAAACCCTACGTCCTACTAGATTAATATTGATGATATGGGTAGTACAAGAGTAGATCTACCATGAGATCAGAGAGGCTAAACCCTAGAAGCTAGCCTATGGTATGATTGTTGATGTGTATGTTGTCCTACGGACTAAAACCCTCCGGTTTATATAGACATCGAATAGGGTTAGGGTTACATAGAGTCGGTTACAATGGTAGGAGATCTGTATATCCGTATTGCCAAGCTTGCCTTCCACACCAAGGAAAGTCCCTTCCGGACACGGGACGAAGTCTTCAATCTTGTATCTTCATAGTCTAGGAGTCCGGTTGAAGGTATACCGGCCATCCGGACACCCCCTAATCTAGGACTCCCTCAGTAGCCCACGAACTAGGCTTCAATGACGACGAGTCCGGCGCGCAGATTGTCTTCAGCATTGCAAGGCGGGTTCCTCCTCTAAGTACTTCATAGAAGATTTTGAACACAAAGATAGTGTCCGGCTTTGGAAAATAAGTTTCCACATATGGCCATAGAGAGAATAATATTTACACAAATCTAATCTGCTAACGTATTCCATAGTGCGACACACTGTGGCCAAGCCTTTATCCTAGTCGTTTTATTATCCCACCTCAGCGCGTCATGCGAGGCGGTTTCCTTGGCACGTCTTGTCAAAGCAGAGATCGTGTCCCCTTATTCCGGGATTCTAATCAATACGGGCGTGGGTAACCCAACCGCTTCTAGGACTCCTAGATCACAGGCAAGTCCAAACGGACACGGAGAGGACGCTTGATATTCACCCTCTTTATAAACGGACAAGGCTTTTATTTTTCCCTCCCGTGCTCAATGGAATCCTTCCCCCGCCTCAAGCTCAAACGCCCAAAGCTCAGGTCAGGTGCTCCGAACCTTCAGTCATGTCCGGATCTAGCCTTCAAGGCCAATGGGTGCCTTCCTCCGTCATGGAAGAAGACATCAAAAAGTTGAGGGAGGCCAGATATCTGACCGTCGAGATTTTGCATCGGCTGCCTCCCCGGGGGCAGGCCGTCCCCTCCCCCGAACCCAACGAGAGCGTCGTGTTCGTCTCCCACTTCCTCCGAGGTCTAGGCCTTGCTTTGGATCCTTTCGTCAGGGGCTTGATGTTTTACTACGGGCTAGATTTCCATGATCTGGCTCCGGACTCCTTTCTTCATATCACGACATTTATTGTCATGTGCGAGGCCTTCCTCCGGGTTACCCCTCACTTTGGCTTATGGCTCAAGACCTTTGAAGTAAAGCCGAAGATGATCGAGGGGCAACATGCGGCGTGTGGAGGTGCCTCAATACGCAAGATGACGGGAGCTCCATGGACCAAAGGTTCGCTTCCAGAGGTGTCTGAATTGTGGCAACAGGAGTGGTTCTACATCACGGCTCCTAGAAGTGCCAAGTGGGCGGCCGCCCCTGTTTTCCGCCTGGGCCCTCCATCACAACTGATGTCATGGATTAGCAGAGGATTGAGCTGGGGTCCAGCCAAGGACGTGCCTATACTGCAAAGCCGCATTCAAGATCTCTTCAATGGTGATTTCAGTTTGGTTGCGGTAACACAAGTTATGCTGGTTCGTCAAGTCCAGCCTTGCAAACGCCGGCCCCTTCGCTTGTGGGAGTTCAATCCCGAGGGGCCGCGTGTGATTCAAGATTTCCTCGGCCTGACGCACGAGGAGATGTACAAGTCATTCTTCGGACCTCAAGTGGAGTGTCCGGAAATCACCGAGGACGTGGGCCTGAGTTATAACCGCGCCGCCGAACAGGTAAGGCATCTTCCGGCTGAACATACTATCTCTCCTTTGCTACGAAGTTATTTCTGAGAGTTCGCTTTCTGACCAGGACTGGCTAACAAAGGCGAAGTTGATTCGGTGTTCGGCCCCCCTCACTGAGTGTTTGGAAAATCCGGTATTGGAAAAGATGCTCTAGACCGCACCTTGCCCGGAGCCCTTGAAGGAAGATACTGCGGACGACAATACGGGCGGACGCGGGCCCCCAACGCTGCCCATTGTAACCGAGGGAGCGAGCATCTCCATGAAGGAAGACGACCAGAAGAGGAAAAGGACTGCGCCCGGGGATTCAGAAGCCGAGGCTCCCAAATGGGAGAAGAAATCTCCCACAGGGGGTCCTACCTTGGGGGGTGCTGTTGCCGCACAAAGTCCGCAGGGGGATCAATTGTCCCGCGAGTCGTAAGTGACCCGAAATACTTTAACAGTACAGATATGCCATCTTCTTCTGAGAAAATAACCACCACATATATTTTTGCAGTTCGGGCCTTAGCCCCTCTCAAATGAGCTCGTCTTCGGGGGATCTTCTTCCAGAGATGATGGAGAGCGAAACGCCTCCTCTAGATTCCTCCGCTCCAGAAGCGGGCGACCCTGAAGTGTCGTCGCGGAGGGCCTCTCCGAGTCCAGTGAGGCCAGAAGATAATCCCGTTGACCCCTGAAGCTCCCAGTGTCCGGCTCCCGAAGAGAGCAGACAAAAGAGTCCGGCACCGTCCATTGTGCGATCGGATGTTCTGAGGGAGTTGGTGGATCGAGCAGCCATCTCAGATGAACATCGTGTGTTGATGAATACGGTGATGGAGAGAATCTCGTTCGCCGAAAGCGGATTGTATAAAGCTTTTATGAGTCTACTGACAGGCTTTGAGGTACGTAAAATAATGTATGATAGTCCTGCACATGCTAAGTGTGCCCTGTGTAGATAGTAGCCCCTGAGACTCTGGTTGTCATCGGGAACGACGACGATCAGAGGATCATAATCCCAGGTAGTAACCATACTGCCACTATGAGCAGGTGATGGAAGCTCCAGTGGCTAGCCGGACTAGCGAGTTTGCCCATTTAAGACGGCAGTTGGATGCGGCAGATGCCGACATCAAGCTTGTTAACAAAAGGCTTGACGAGGCACATGGTAAGTGTCATTATCTGGTAAACGCCACATAGGAAGAGCAGCATGATGCCAGTATCTTTAATATGTTGTGACTGCAGACGGAGCTGTCACTGTTGAAGCCTTGCGGGCAGAACTTGCCCGAGCCAAGGAACAAGCGAGGTTGGGTAATGCGGCTGCTTTGAAGGCGGCCGAAGAGTTGCAAGCCGAGAAGGCCGCTCATGGTGAGAGCCGAGATAAGATGGCCAAGATGGCCATAGAATTAAAAGCCGCCGTCGACCATTGCCTGGTTCTTGAAAAGGAAAACCAGGCGAAGGCATCGGACCTTGAGAAGGCTGCTGCAACGGGAAAAGACCTCTGCTCTGCTATGAGGGCAAAGAAGGAGGAGCTGCGGGAAGCCGGGGATATTGTGGCTGGGAAATCATTTATGTTGCAGAGGAAGTTCAGAGATCCACAGTATGCCCCTCTGGATCGGCTGTGGAGTTTGGAGGATGTATATATGGATTTGGCGGCGAGCGCTGCCGATGCGGCCAAGTACTTCCAGAGTCAGACGAACCGTGAAGTAGACCAACTGTTTTGGAAACAATTCCATTCTCCCAAGCGTCCGCTTTAATTGACTAACCAATTAGCCGAATGGGCCGAACTAAATAGGTTGTCCGGACTCTCCATGAGGTCTGTTGTGGATCAGCTATGGCCGCAAAGGTCAAACACGAACAACTATTTCAGCTTGGTGAAGCAGTTCCTTGACGTGGTGCCGCGCATAAATGCGATGAAGAGGTCGGCGTGCATAGAAGGCGCATGAATGGCCTTTGCCCGCGTTAAAGCATACTGGGCGGAGATGGATGCTACCACTGTTGCAGCGCGGGATTCGGCCATAGGTCGAAGGGCTGCTGAGCACTACTTTGAGGAAGTTCTTGAGGGTGCTCGTTTGATAGAGACCCAGTGCTCAAAAAATATTATGTTTGAGTGATATGTAATCTCATTGTAAGCGAAATGCTTTTATAAATTTTCATAAGGCTACTTTTATACTTTTGCCTGAAAGTAATATGATGCCTCCTGGGCGGCCGTTTATGTATACATGTGTATAACCTGAAAGATTGCAGCCGTCGGCTTCATCCCCCACGCATATAATGCGGAGGTGCTCACAAAAACACGCGTTCACACTTAACCCAACATCTTGGTCCTATAAAGGAGGTGATAGCGGAGCGAGCGAGGCAACCGGACTATAATGCTTTAACACTTTCACTTAGCCATAGGAGTTTGACAGTGGGGCTACTAGATAGCCTCTTGTGTCTCCGCACTCTCCCGATCCCGGGGTGCATACATGCCTGGCCGGAAAACGGACCTTCATTAAGGCGGAGGAATTCTAACATTCCCATAGGTCGTCGAGTGGTTGACCAGTCTCATGCTATATCATGACAGTCAGTTTTCGACTTTCTCTACTGAGGTGCTCGTCCGGATGAACCGGGGCACAATCGCAGTAGCTCTCATGGTGCTACCTTAGCTGGTAAAGCGGAACGTAAGGCACCAAAACACAGGAGCCGGGAAAACCCAACATTTGACCAAAGACAATGATTCGGAGCTGATGCATATAGGGCCAAACTCGCGACGCAGAACACTCCCTAAGGTATTCGGTCTTTGTGGTATAAACCGGGCCTAAAGAATGGCCTTTGTATGAAGCCCCTTGTGTCCAGGTACGTGCATTATTCTGGCGTGGCCACATGCCAAGACGTCAGCATCCTTCTCAACGGTGGATATGTATCAACAAGAGACAGTAAAAAAGGTTTACGCAGGGTCTTAATCTAAAAAGAATCCTTGGGGCGGGTCCCTGCTGCACGTCTGCGCCTGTGTCTCCGTTGTGCCGTATCCTGGACGGGTGTAGCACGATGATCGTCTGTAAAAGAGAGGAATTTAGGTGAAAAGGTTGTCGTGCAAAAAGATAGTTTTCTAAAGAAACCATGTGTAATTCAAGATGAGAAGAAATTGCCACTTGTCTGTGTGTGTTGAGCCCCTTGTATTGAAAAATAGGGGTGTGACCGTTTATTCGGTATAAGTAGTGGCGCCGGACTTGATTAGTTGTGTCTGAGGTCTTGACGACCTATTGGATGCTTTCGCTGGTCCGGGCGCCTTTAGTGTGCAGCTGCCAAGGCAGCCTCACTCTCTTAGGCGCGCAGAGATCGCTTGATATTTCCGTGCACTGAAATGATGCCTCGTGGACTGGGCATCTTGAGTGTGAGGGAGGCGTAGTGTGGTATTGCATTAAAGCGAGCGAAAGCTTCGCGTCCGAGCAGTGCTTGATAGCCACTTTGAAACGGAGCGATGTGGAAAGTTAAATGCTCGTGACGGAAGTTATCGGGGGAGCCAAATATAACTTGTAGTAGGAGGGAGCCCGTGCAATGAGCCCCTGGGCCTGGCGTTACTCCTTTAAAGGTAGTGTTGCTATGGCGAATTTGTGTTGGGTCTAACCCCATCCCACGGATTGTATCCTGATATATTAGGTTTAGGTTGCCGCCGCCGTCCATCAAGACTCGTGTGAAGTGATATCCGCCAATTACTGGGTCTAACACCAGGGCAGCCCATCCTGTGTGTCGGATACTTGCTGAGTAATCGCGATGGTCGAAAGTGATCGGTTGAGATGACCAGTGGCAGGGCTTCGCGGTGATAGGCGCTTGGGTATATTTTTCTAGGAGTGCTGCATTGTTTTTTCCCTTGATCACGTGTAACACGTTTACTGTTTTGACTTCGGGTGGAAGTTTCTTTTGTTCCCACGTGTCTTGCTTGGGAGGTTCGTCCTCGTCTTCACTTGGTGTATCCTCCCCCTTGTGTACGGCATTGAGCTTGCCGGACTGCTTGAAGACCCAACATTCTCTGTGGGTATGATTAGCAGGTTTGCCAGGGGTACTATGGATCTGACATACTTGGTCCAGAATTTTGTTGAGGCTGGACAGTTCATCCCTGGTGCCCTTAGGGGGCGGCTTTTGACCTGGCCGAGAGACTTTGAATCTGGCATTTACTGCCGTGCCCTTCGTGCTGTCTTCTTTATTCCGGCGTTTGTTATTGCTGTTGCGCCGTGATTTCCCGTTTCCATCTCTAACTTGAGATGTACTGGGATCGCTGGTGCTGCATCTGGCTAGCTAGCTATCCTCACCCGTGCAAAAGCGGGTCATGAGGTTTGTTAATGCGGCCATCATTCTCGTCTTATTTTGGCCGAGGTGTCTGGCGATCCATTTGTCACGGACGCTATGCTTGAAAGCCACTAAGGCTTCGGCGTCCGGGCAGTCGACAATCTGGTTCTTTTTAGTAAGAAACCTATTCCAAAGCTTTCGGGCTGACTCTCTGGGCTGTTGAGTTATATGACTCAGATCGTCCGCATCCGGAGGTCGGACATAAGTCCCTTGAAAATTTGCCCGAAAGGCGTCTTCAAGCTCTTGCCAACTCACAATGGAGCTTTTGGGGAGGCCTTTGAGCCAGTGACGAGCTGGCCCTTTGAGCTTGAGGGGTAAGTACTTGATGGCGTGGAGATCATCTCCTCGAGCAATATGGATATGAAGGATGTAGTCCTCAATCCAGACCCCAGGGTCTGTTGTTCCGTCGTATGCCTCTATGTTTACGGGCTTGAATCCCTCTGGAAATTCGTGGTCCAGCACCTAATCGGTGAAACATAGGGGGTGTGCAGCACCCCTGTAGCTGGGTGTGCCGCGTTGTTTGGATGTTTGTTGTGTTGCATTGTATGCTGGGGCGCGCTTGCATGGTCCATAGATGGATCTTGTTGCGCCGTCCTTTGGGTGCGAGCCCTCGCATGGGTCGCGTGTTGTATTGTGAGCGGCGTTGTATGCCATTCTGTGTTGATAGAGGGGTCGTCTATCCGACCAGGTGGCTGCTTTGATATTTGGTTGTGGGGGGTCGGAGGCCTCCTCATCGAATTCAGGTAGCAGCTTCCGCTTTGGGTAGCTCTTTGAGGGGCGATCGTCGCCGTACATCGCTGTTGTATTGAGTATTTTGCTCCATCTGAATTGGAGTGTGTTTTGCGCGGCCTTGAGCCTTTGCTTCTGCTTTTTAAGGCTCCTCGCGGTGGCAACGAGCCTTTTACGGGCATTCTGCTGCTCCGGGTACCTGTCCGGCATTATGTCGTCCAGACCATTATCCTTGGTAGGATTTGTTTGTTCAGTTTGATTATCCGTATTGCTGTTGTCCGGCAGCGGTTCGCCCTGCTCCAACGCTGGGTCTGTGTGATCGCTATTTCTGTCGAGGCGGGATTTGGGGTGGCGCTTGCGTCGCCGCTTTGACTGCTTTTCGAGGGAACAATCCTTTGGTGCGTCCTTCCGCTCTTCGTCGTCATCTTTTGGTGCATCCACCATGTATACATCGTATGATGGGGTGGCGTTCCAGGGCTCAATAGGCACTGGTTCTTCATCGTCTCCTTCATTGGCGTCCATACCGTCAATGTCGTCGGAGTCGAAGTCGAGCATGTCGGTTAAATCGTCGACAGTGGCTACCAAGTGGGTGGTGGGTGGGCTTTGAATTTCTTCATCGTCCGAATCCCAACCTTGCTGACCGTAGTCCGGCCAGGGCTCTCCTGATAAAGAGAGAGACTCCAATGTCTTCAGAATATCGCCAAAAGGCGAGTGCTGAAATATGTCTGCAGCAGTAAACTCCATGATCGGTGCCCAATCAGATTCGATTGGCAGGGGCGCGGGGGTTCGGAGTCCGGAGAGGAGTCCGACTCCTCGGAATCACGAGTCTCGCGGAGTGCGGGGCTGGTGTTCGGCTCGATCGCCGTTGGGATCGCAGCCCCCAAGGTGGCGTCCAACCGCCCATCCTCGATCGGCGTAGTTGGTTCCGAATTAAGGGTCGAAGCCGATGCGGGTGCGGCCTCCAGGGCACTGTTTGGCGGCAGAGCTAGATCATGCTCGTCCGGACAGTGTGGCACACTCGGCAGTGGCTCGAATCCGTCGAAGATCAAGTCCCCGCAGATATCAGCCGTGTAGTTTAAACTTCTGAATCTGACCTGACGGCCAAGGGCGTAGCTTTCGATCTGCTCCAGACGACCAAATGAATTGGCCCGCGGAGCGAAGCCGCCAAGGACAAAGATCTGTCCGGGGAGGAAGGTCTCACCCTAGACTGCATCGCTATCGATGATCGTAGGAGCCATCGAGCCTGACGGCGACGACACAGAGGAACTCTCAATGAAAGCACCAATGTCGGTGTCAAAACCGGCGGATCTCGGTTAGGGGGTCCCGAACTGTGCGTCTAGGCCGGATGGTAACAGGAGGCAAGGGACACGAAGTTTTACCCAGGTTCGGGCCCTCTCGATGGAGGTAAAACCCTACGTCCTGCTAGATTAATATTGATGATATGGGTAGTACAAGAGTAGATCTACCACGAGATCAGAGAGGCTAAACCCTAGAAGCTAGCCTATGGTATGATTGTTGATGTGTATGTTGTCCTACAGACTAAAACCCTCCGGTTTATATAGACATCAGATAGGGTTAGGGTTACATAGAGTCGGTTACAATGGTAGGAGATCTGTATATCCGTATCGCCAAGCTTGCCTTCCATGCCAAGGAAAGTCCCCTCCAGACACGGGATGAAGTCTTCAATCTTGTATCTTCATAGTCCAGGAGTCCGGCTGAAGGTATAGTCCGGCCATCCGGACACCCCCTAATCCAGGACTCCCTCACCCACCATTTACTAAAAAAGATCAGATCTATATTTAATCTTACCAAAAAGTAGAATACATAGACAATGCCAGTGCAGAAGTGTAGCCCATTGCTCTTTTCAGTACATTTTGTCCTGTAATGCTTGTACTTCTAGGGATTGGTAGTTGATTATGTAGCATCAATCTGCATCTTATCTTCATTATCCTCTATCCCTTCAAGTATTATCATATCTATAATTACTCTCTACAAAATGTAGAGTACATGCAATGCTTATGAAGATTCTGTGCTGAAATTCTTGAGTTATCCTTCCCTTGACATGGAGAAGGGCATCATAAAGCCGGTGTTAAATGTTAATGTAAGTCAGTCCTTCTAAAGCCTTTATCCTCAACTAATGTTTAATTTGCTCATGCTCCCTATCATTTACTGCTGTTTAGTTTGCTGTTTCTACCAAAATGCATGTTCGCAAGAACCGTAAGTTCTAAGTTTTACTTGTAAAACCAAATTCCTTATTCATACCATGCACATTACTCAATACTCCCTATATGTATGCTTGTTTTTGTGGATCTATAATCCAGTGTGTGGTGAAGCAGCCCACGTTTGCACCTTGTCATCTCCTGTTTTATCTTACTGATGTGGCTGATGATATGAACAACATGCCATGCACATTAACCAAAATAGATACAATGATTTTCTTTGCCCTTCATCTATGCTTGTTATGTTGACATGGTAATCCAGTAGTATGGTGAAGCTCCCCGCATTATGAACAATGCCAAATTATGCTATTGATATTTTGAACTTACTCTTTATTTTCTAATTTGAAATTGGATGGAATTTACAGCACAGTTATCATCTTTGTTTATACACGTGCAAAACCTATCATCTCTCTGCTTTGTTTCAGGGTGATATGCCTGATGGCATGCACAAGTCTGCTGAAGGCTGTGAGACAAACCCAACATATATTGTAGTGAAGAAGGCAAAACATCTTGAAGATAGCAAGACAACCCCAAAGTCTTGTCTTGATGCAGTGTTCAAGTTACTTGAGACTAGCAGTCAGACAAGCTCACAGAATTCATTGTCTGAATCAGTTCGACTTCTTCAGTCCCAAGTTAAAGCAGAAAGGCATTCTGCAACTCAACTTCGACTTGAAGTCCTATCTCTAAGAAAGATTGCGAAGAACACCAATGAGAACCTCATCGCTAAACAAATACACCTGGAAGCTATGACCGACATGCTAGGCCGGTCTCACAGCCTTGCTCAGCAGCTTGCGCAACAGTTCCCGTGCAAGGCTTAGCTTTCTTGAACTGTCTTGGAAGTGGTCTCGGTTCAGTATTATTTTGTTACGCTGCAATGGTGCCCAGTTTTTGTAATCTGCTTCTTCATTGCACGTTATGATCACTGGTGGCGAACTTCGATGCCCAGTGGATGTAATATACCATAAATCCTTTATTGTATAGTGTAGGTTTATTCTTAGTTACTATGCCATAATTTCTTTATTGTATAGAGTAGGTTTGTTCTTAATTCCTACTAGTTGCTGCCATCATTTGCTATTTGAAAAAAATCAGATGTAGTCGACCGGGCCGAAACATTCGCCTCTAATGGGCCTGGTGTTTAGCGGGCTACAATTGGGCCGTCCTGCATCTTTCATGGGCCCGAATCATTGGGGGCATTCACACTTTGCGCGAGGCCCACAACTTACACCGGTCTATATTTTAGTTGGGCCTTTTGTGGACCCAACGCTTAGTTTGGCCCATGTAGCGTTGGGCCATTAACATGCTGAATATTGTACGAGCCTGTTACGGCCTAGATGAAACCATGGGCCTTTAACATGCCGAAATGCATATTGGGCCTCAATTTTCACTAGTCATCAATGGGCCTTCAGCAGGCTGAAATGTAGACTAGCCTTTTTGGGCCTAGTTATATCACGGGCAGTTACCAGGCCGAAACATATCTCGGGCCTTAGTTGGCCCAATGATATCATGGGCCTTTAAGAGGCCGAAAGCTTAGTACAGACATCAACGGGCCGAATTATGCGACATGCCTTTAACATGCCCAAAGTCACGTTGGGCTTAACTATTGCCACCTTTATCACGGGCCGTTAGTGGGCCCGATGTCCTGTCGGACCATATATGGCCCATGGGCAGCACGGGCCATTCCCAGGCCAAAAGTCACACCGAGATGAAATGGGCCCATGTCTACATCGGGCCTCTAACAGGCCGAGAGTCACTGGGATGTAATTGGGCCCAAATATTCGGTGAACAATTAACGGGACAGATCTGGCTTCGAGCCGTAAATGGGCCCAAATATTCGACGAACAATTAACGAGCCATATCTGGCTTCGGGCCATAAATGGGCCTTTATTAAGCAGGCCATTATTGGGCTGGCCCACTAGTACCTGAGTAAGTACTACGTGCCTTTGACTGGGCCGGCCTTTTTAACCTATATGGGCGTCTGTTGGGTCGTGCCACGTGTTAATGTATCATAGGTGCTTTGGGTCCAATGAGTGGATGACATCAGTCCCAACGGTGAGCCGACACGTGTTTCCTCCAGCCAATGATGATTTTACACGCGGAAAATCCCCATTGGTCGGGGCTGTTAACGGGTTACCGGATCCAAAACTGGACCCGATAGCTTAACGGCGTTCCGTTACGGTGGATGCCATGTGTCGGTCACCCTTAACGAAAGCACTTCTGTGATGCGTGATTTATCGTCATGGAAGTGGACACTTCCGTGATGATAATTTTGGTAATGTCATGGAACACTTGTACGAAAACACATGTATGACTATCTTGATTCTGTCATAAATTTGTCATGGATGTACATGCATGACAGAAAACGTGACCTACTGTGACAAACACGTATCATCACGGAAGTGTATTTTTTTGTAGTGCATGACCGAGACACCTCTCTGGTCAATAACCAATAGCGTAACCTGGATGCCCATATTGGATCCTTGACTTCTCCTATGTATCTATAATTTTTTATTGTTCCATTTGTTATATTATCATTTTTGGATGTTTTACAATCATTTTATAGTCATTTTATATCATTTTTTGGTACTAACCTATTGACATAGTGCCCAGTGCTAGTTGCGGTTTTCTACATGTTTTTTACATAACAGGAAATCAATACCAAATGGAGTCCAAACACAGTGAAACTTTTTGTGGATTTTTTGGGACCAGAAGACATCCAGTGGGCCAAAGAAGTACCGAAGAGGGAGCTTGAGGTGAGCACAAGACACCAGGGCACGCTCGGAGGCCCAGGCGCGCCCTGGTGGGTTGTGCCCACCTCGGTGGCCTCCTGCACCACCTCTTTGCTCTATAAATACCCCAATATTCCTGAAACCCTAGGGGAGTCAGCGAAAATCAATTCTAGATGCCGCAAGTTCCAGAACCACCAGATCCAATCTAGACACCATCACGGAGGGGTTCATCATGTCCATTGGTGCCTCCCCGATGCGTGAGTAGTCTTTGGTAGACCTATGGGTCCGTAGTTAGTAGCTAGATGGCTTCCTCTCTCTATTTTGATTCTCAATACAATGGTCTCTTGGAGATCCATATGATGTAACTCTTTTTGCAGTGTGTTTGTTGGGATCTGATGAACTTTGAGTTTATGATCAGATCTATGTTTTTATCATGAAAGTTATTTGAGTCTTCTTTGATCTCTTATATGCATGATTGCTTATAGCCTCGTATTTATTCTCCGATATTTGGGTTTTGTTTGGCCAACTTGATCTATTTATCTTGCAATGGGAAGAGGTGATTTGTGATGGGTTCGATCTTACGGTGCTTGATCCTAGTGACAGAAGGGGAACCGACACGTATGTATCGTTGCTATTAAGGACAAAAAGATGGGGTCTATTTCTACATAAATAGATCTTGTCTACATCATATCATCATTCTTATTGCATTACTCCGTTTCTCCATGAACTTAATACACTAGATGCATGTTGGATAGCGGTCATTGTGTGGAGTAATAGTAGTAGATGCATGCAAGAGTCGGTCTCCTAATCTTGGACGTGATGTCTATATAATGACCATTTCCTGGATATCGTCATGATTATTTGAAGTTCTATCAATTGCCCAACAGTAATTCGTTTACCCACCGTTTTCTATTTTTCTTGAGAGAAGCCACTAGTGAAATCTACGGCCCCAAGTCTCTTCTTTACTATATTTTCCTTTGCGATATATTTTCTTTGCTTTTATTTTCAGATCTATTAAACCAAAAATACAAAAATACCTTGCTGCAATTTATTGTTATTTATTTCATCTCGCGTTCCCGCGAGATCTATTTATCCAATCTACTACAATTTTATCTATCTTTTTACCCGTGAGGGATTGACAACCCCTCTCTTACGTCTGGTTGCAAGTATTTGTTATTTGTGTGCAGGAGCTATTTACGTGGTGTTGTGTGGTTCTCCTACTGGTTCAATAACCTTGGTCTCATCATTGAGGGAAATACCTACCGTTGCTGTGCTGCATCATCCCTTCCTCTTTGGGGAAATACCGATGTAGTTCAAGCAAACATCAAAAGGAATTTCTGACGCCGTTGCTAGGGAGACATCATCAACATCTACCAGATTCCTAATCACAAATCTCAGCTCCTTGCAATATACATTATTTTCCATTTGCCTCTTGTTTTCCTATCCCCCACTTCACAAAATTTTGCCGTTTTATTCGCCCTCTTTTTCATTCGCCTTTTTTCTTGCTGAATCTGTTTTTGTGTGCAATCTTGTTTTCCACTTTTGTCGTTATGGATAGTTCTTCCTCTATTGCGTACACTCCCGAGAACGAGGTTCTCAACTTTAAACAAAGGGGAGGGGAGAATTTAAAAGATGCTTGGTATAGGATTTGCAACGCTCATAATAGATCTATCCGTAAGCAATCCACTGTTGTTCTTCTTCGCTGTTTTTATGTGGGCATAAACACTTGGTATAGATTCGTCCTTGATACGATTACCGGTGGTAATTTCTTGATGTATCCTTCTCTAGATGCTTTTAATGCTATGGGAAATCTTGTGGGATCACCACCTCTTTTGATTAACAAAACAACTTTAACTCTCGAGCATGTTATGGGAAGACTAGATGCTATTGAAAAGAAAATGCTTACCGAAGAACATATTGACAACTCAGATAAAAAGATGCATAATTTTGCTACTAAATTTGGGTCAAAAGTGGGAGAAATTTTTAAGTGGTTAAAAGAAAAGGGGACCATAATTCATGAAAGAATTGAAGAAAGCTCGTCTCGAATTGATAAACTGGAAGAAATCTTTAGTAATCTAAGCACGGCTTTTGCTTCTGCTAAAACTATTGAAAAAACTTCTATAAAAATTAGCAAGATTACTCAAGTTACTAAGAACAAAGGGTGCAATTTCTAGTAATGAAGATTAGTATTCACCCTGATTTTATTGAAGTAACAAGAGACCCTATCGGCAAGAATGAATTCCTCAAACTTGTTCCTAGAAGTATTGTTGTTGAAAATTTATATGCTAAATCTTTGAAGAATTCTAAGTGTTTGATTGAAGAGTTGGAGAATAAAGATGACAATACTTGAATCTATGCATTATGCCTAGCTAGGGCGTAAAATGATAGCACTTGTTGGGAGGCAACCCAATGCATAAAATTTATTTTTGTCTTTTGCTTTCTGTTCTTGAGTGTTTGCACAATTATGCTACTGTTATGATTGTGTTTTTTGTGTTTTAATTAGTGTTTGTGCCAAGTAAAGCCTTTAGGATTATGTTGGGTGACAGTTGATTTGATCTTGCTGAAAAACAGAAATTTTTGCGCTCACGAAAATAATTCTCATTTTTAATAGAAGCGTGATAAAATATCAATTATTTTTGCAGAAGATTAATATAAAAATTTCTCATGGGGTCCTAATTTTCAGAATTTTTGGAGTTACAGAAGTATTCGAAATACCCAAATTGCTACAGAATGTTCTGTTTTTAACAGATTCTGTTTTCTTTGCATTGTGTGCTTGTTTTGATGATTCTATGGTTTTCTTTGAAGAGTTTTTGACATAGAAAAGTTGGAATACAATAGATATAATGCAAGAATAAAATATGAATGGGTTTGCAACAATACTTATAGTAGTGATTTGCTTTCTTATACTAACGGATCTCACGAAGATTTTGTTGAGTTTTGCGTGATTGAAGTTTTCAAGTTTTGGGTGATATTACGATGGATGAAGGAACAAGGAGTAAGAAGATCCTAAGCTTGGGGATGACCATGGCATCCCAAGCTATTATCCAAAGAGAATTAAGCAACTAAGCTTGTGGATGCCCGAGTGGCATCCCCTCTTTCTTCTAACGACCATCGGTATTTTACTCGAAGCTATATTTCTATTCGTCACATACTATGAGTTTTGCTTGGAGCGTCTTGTATGATATGAGTCTTTTCTTGTTTTTTTAATTTTAAGTCATGAATGCTTGCTGGACACACCTATTTGAGAGAGCCAAAATTATGCCATGGCTTGTTAGAATTGCTCTGTACGCTTCACTTAAATCTTTATGAGCTATGGAATTGCTCTAGTGCTTCACTTATATCTTTTTGAGCACAGTGTGCTTTAGTATTTTTTAAGAAATTCTCTCTTGCTTCACTTAGATTTATTTAAGAGTTATATTTTTTTTAAGAAATTCTCTCTTGCTTCAATAAAATTAATTTGAGAGAAAGAAATATTATGCTCATGATCTTCACTTATATTTGTTTGAGCTTATCAAAAGCAACATATGAAAATTAGTCCCAAAGTGATAGATATCCAAGAAGGATATAATAAAAACTTTAATCAAGATCATGGGACAAAATAAGCTTGATTTCCTGTAATAGTTTTGAGATATGATGATGTGATATGCGAGTCATGTTGATGAGTAATTATGCTTTAGTAAGAATATTGGTGTTAAGGTTTGTGATTCCCTATGCAAGCACGAAAGTCAATAGTTATGCAATGAAATTACATCTTACTTGTGGTGCATTATTCGGTGTTAGTTATGCTTAATGCTCGCTTATGAGATTTTTCGTTTCTTGGTTGGTTGCTTCTCAATCTTTTTGCTAGCCTTCATTTGCACTAAGTATGACCACTACTTGTGCATCCAAAATCCTTTAAACCAGTTTTGCCATATGAGTCCACCATACCTACCTATATGCGGTATTTCTGTGCCGTTATAAGCAAATTTGTATGTGCCATCTCTAATTTTCAAAATAAATTTCTCTTTTGTGTGCTCGTACCGCTCATGAAATGGTAGGGGTGGCTAATATATTTCCATGCTAGATATGTTATTCTCATGATGAGTGTTTATTCACTTGTCATTGCACGAGAGTACGACAAAGGTATTAGGGATGCCCAGTCCCGAAATGAAAAATGAATTTACTTTATGTTGTCAAATAATAAATTCCTTGGAAAGTGTTGGTATGGAAGGCACCCATGGATACAGCTAGCCATGGAAAGTGAAAGTATGGTTGAAAAAGGAATAAACTTTAATTTATGTTTGGGAACCACCTATGATATATCTAGCATGGAAAGTATTGGGAATTACTTGATCGTTTTCGTTGACAGGAAAAGCATGCCTCCCAAAATGTTTTATCTCTATCTTTTTTCGCTTTGAGCTCTGGCACCTCTACAAATCCCTACTTCCCTCCACGAAGGGCCTTTCTTTTACTTTATGCATTTTTTATTTTTTATTTGAGTCTCCATCTTCTCTTACAAAGCACCAACTAAGGGGCACTATGATTGTACTTGAGCATTGGGTGTAGCTAATATGCGAGTGTGTTTCATGAATGGATCAATGATTGAGCATAATGGGCTAGGGATAACTTATTTTAGCGTTGATATTTTGAAAGACATGGTTGCTTGTTGATATGCTTGAGTATTTAAGTCCTCATATCAAAACTAGACTATTGCTTTGAACCATATAAAAAGTCCAAATGTCCATGCTACAAAGAAAAGAATATGTCATGACATGTTAGGCAACATTCCACATCAAAAATTCTATTTTTATCATTTACCTACTCGAGGACGAACAGGAATTAAGCTTGGGGATGCTGATGCGTCTCCAACGTATCTATAATTTTTGATTGTTCCATGCTATTATATTATCATTCTTGGATGTTTTACAATCATTTTGTAGTCATTTATATCATTTTTTGGTACTAACCTATTGACATAGTGCCTAGTGCTAGTTGTTGTTTTCTGCATGTTTTTTACGTCGCAGGAAATCAATACCGAAGGGAGTCCAAACGCAGCGAAACTTTTTGTCCTGGTGGGTTGTGCCCACCCCGGTGGACTCCCGCACCGCCTCTTTGCTCTATAAATACCCCAATATTCCAGAAACCCTAGGGGAGTTGATGAAAATCAATTCCAGCCGCCGCAAGTTCTAGAACCACCAGATCCAACCTAGACACCATCACGGAGGGGTTCATCATGTCCATTGGTGCCTCTCCGATGATGCGTGAGTAGTGTTTTGTAGACCTACGAGTCCATAGTTAGTATCTAGATGGCTTCCTCTCTCTCTTTCGATTCTCAATACAATTGTCTCTTGGAGATCCATGTGATGTAACGCTTTTTGTGGTGTGTTTGCTGGGATTCGATGAACTTTGAGAGTATGATCAGATCTATGTTTTTATCCGTGAAAGTTATTTGAGTATTCTTTGATCTCTTATATGCATGATTTCTTATAGCCTCATATTTCTTCTCCGATATTTGGGTTTTGTTTGGCCAACTTGATCTATTTATATTCCAATGGGAAGAGGTGCCCAGTGACAGAAGGGGAACCAACACGTATGTATCATTGCTATTAAGGATAACAAGATGGGGTCTATTTCTACATAAATATATCTTGTCTACACCATGTCATCGTTCTTATTGCATTACTCCGTTTCTCTATGAACTTAATACACTAGATGCATGCTGGATAGCGGTTGGTGTGTGGAGTAATAGTAGTAGATGCAGGCAGGAGTCGGTCTACTAATATTGGACGTGATGCCTATATAATGATCATTGCTTGGATATCATTATGATTATTTGAAGTTCTATCAATTACCCAACACTAATTCATTTACCCACCGTTTGCTATTTTTCTCGAGAGAAGCCACTAGTGAAATCTACGGCCCCCGGGTCTCTTCTTTATTATATTTGCCTTTGCAATCTACTTTTCTTTGCTTTTATTTTCAGATCTATTAAACCAAAAATACAAAAATACCTTGCTGCAATTTATTGTTATTTATTTCATCTTGCGTTCCCGCGAGATCTATTTATCCAATGTACTACAATTTTATCTATCTTTTTACCCGTGAGGGATTGACGACCCCTCTCTTATGTCGGGTTGCAAGTATTTCTTATTTGTGTGCAGGAGCTATATACGTGGTGTTGCGTGGTTCTCCTACTGGTTCGATAACCTTGGTCTCATCATTGAGGGAAATACCTACCATTCCTGTGCTGCGTCATCCCTTCCTCTTTGGGGAAATACCAACGTAGTTCAAGCAAACATCACTCCTACATATTCTACGAAGATCTTTATCGGTCGAACCGTTATGACAACATACATAATTCCCTTTGTCTATCGGTATGTTACTTGCACAAGATTGGATCGTCGGTATCTTCATACCTAGTTCAATCTCGTTACCGGCAAGTCTCTTTACTCGTTCCGTAATACATCACCTCGTGACCAACTCCTTAGTCATTTGCTTGCAAGCTTATGATGTGTATTACCGAGAGGGCCTAGAGATACCTTTTTGATACTCAGAGCGACAAATCCTAATATTGATCTATGCCAACTCAACATACACCTTCGGAGATACCTGTAGAGCATCTTTATAATCACCCAGTTACGTTGTGACGTTTGATAGCACGCAAGGCATTCCTCCGGTATCCGGGAGTTGCATAATCTCACAGTCGAAGGAATATGCATTTGACATGAAGAAAGCAATAGCAATAAAACTGAACAATCATTATGCTAAGCTAATGGATGGGTCTTGTCCATCAGATCATTCTCCTAATGATGTGATCCCATTATCAAATGACAACTCATGTCAATGGTTAGGAAACCTTAACCATGTTTGATCAACGAGCTAGTCTAGTAGAGGCTCAGTAGGGACACGGTGTTTGTTTATGTATTCATAAATGTATTAAGGTTTCCGATCAATAAAATTCTAGCATGAATAATAAACCTTTATCATGAATAAGGAAATATAAAATAACAACTTTATTATTGCCTCTAGGGCATATTTCCTTCAGTCTCCCACTTGCACTAGAGTGAATAATCTAGTTCACATCGTCATGTGATTAACACCAATAGTTCACATCGCCATGTGATTAACACCCATAGTTCACATCGCCATGTGACCAACACCCAAAGGGTTTAATAGAGTCAATAATCTAGTTCAGACCGTCATGTGATTAACACCCAAAGAGTACTAAGGTGTGATCATGTTTTTCTTATGAGAGAGGTTTATTCAACGGGCCTGCCACATTCAGATCCATATGTATTTTACAAATTTCTATGTCTACAATGCTCTGCATGGAGTTACTCTAGCTAATTGCTCCCACTTTCAATATGTATCCATATTGAGACTCAGAGTCATCCAGATCAGTGTCAAAGCTTGCATTGACATAACCCTCTATGACAAACTCTTTGCCACCTCCATAACCGAGAAACATTTCATTAGTCCTTTTCAGGCACCTAAGGATAATTTTGACTGCTGTCTAGTGATCTACTCCTGGATCACTATTGTACCCCCTTGCCAAACTCATGGCAAGGTACACAATAGGTCTAGTACACAACATGGCATAGTTTATAGAACCTATGGCTGAGCTATTGGGAATGACTTTCATTCTCTCTCTAACTTCTGCCATGGTCGGGTTTTGAGTCTCACTCAACTTCACACCTTGCAACACAGACAAGAACCCTTTCTTTGATTGATCTATTTTGAACTTCTTCAAAATTTTGCCAAGGTATATACTTTGTGAAAGTCCTATTAAGGGTCTCGATTTATCCCTATAGATCTTGATGCCCAATATATAAGCAGCTTCACCGAGGTCTTTCATTGAAAGATTCTTATTAAAGTATCCTTTTATGCTATCCAGAAATTCTATATCATTTTTGATCAACAATATGTCAACCACATATAGTATCAGAAATGATACAGAGCTCCCACTCACTTTCTTGTAAATACAGGCTTCACCATAAGTCTGTATAAAACCATATGCTTTGATCACCTCATCAAAGCGTATATTCCAACTCCGAGATGCTTGCACCAGTCCATAGATGGATCGCTCGAGCTTGCACCACTTTGTTAGCACCTTTTGGATCAACAAAACCTTCTGGTTGCATCATATACAACTCTTCTTTAAGATATCCATTAAGGAATGCAGTTTTTACATCCATTTGCCAGATTTCATAATTATAAAATGCGGCATTTGCTAACATGATTCAAACAGACTTAAGCATCGCTACGGGTGAGAAAGTCTCATCGTAGTCAACTCCTTGAGCTTATTGAAAACCTTTCGCGACCAGTCGAGCTTTGTAGACAGTAACATTACCATCAGCGTCGGTCTTCTTCCTGAAGCTCCATTTATTCTCTATGGCTTGCCGATCATCAGGCAAGTCCACCAAAGTCCACACTTTGTTCTCATACATGGATCCTATCTCAGATTTCATGGCCTCAAGCCATTTGTCAGAATCTGGGCTCATCATAGCTTCTTCATAGTTCGTAGGTTCGCCTTGGTCTAATAACATGACTTCCAAAACTGGATTACCGTACCACTCTAGTGCAGATCGTGCTCTGGTTGACCTGCGAGGTTCAGTAGTAACTTCATCTGAAGTTTCATGATCATCATCATTAGCTTCCTCTCTAATTGGTGTAGGCATCACGAGAACGGATTTATCTGATGTGCTACTTTCCAAATTGAGAGAAGGTACAACTACCTCATCAAGTTCTACTTTCCTCCCACTCACTTCTTTCAAGACAAACTCCTTCTCTAGAAAGGACACATTCTTAGCAACAAAAATCTTGCCTTCGGATCTATGGTAGAACGTGCACCCAATTGTTTCCTTATGGTATCCTATGAAGATGCACTTCTCCGATTTAGGTTCGAGCTTATCAGGTTGAAGCCTTTTGACATAAGCGTCGCATCCCCAAACTTTAAGAAAACGACATCTTAGGTTTCTTGCCAAACCACAATTCATATAGTGTCGTCACAACGGATTTAGACGGTGCCCTATTTAATGTGAATGCAGCTACCTCTAATGCATAACCCCAAAACGATAGTGGTAAATTGGTAAGAGACATCATAAAACGCACCACATATAATAAAGTACGGTTACGACGTTTGGACACACCATTACGCTGTGGTGTTTGAGGTGGTGTGAGTTGTGAAACTATTCCACATTGTTTTAAATGAAGGCCAAACTCGTAACTCAAATATTCGCCTCCGTGATCAGATCGTAGAAACTTTATTTTCTTGTTATGATGATTCTCCACTTCACTATGAAATTATTTGAACTTTTCAAATGTTTCAGACTTGTGTTTCATTAAGTAGAAATACCCATATCTACTTTGCGAAGGTCAAAAAATAACGATACATGCCGCGTGGTTCAATACTCATCGGACCACATACATCGATATGTATTATATCCAATAAGTCATCAGCTCGCTCCATTGTTTCGGAGAACAGAGTTTTAGTCATATTGCCTATGAGGCATGGTTCGCAAGTATCAAATTATTCATAATCAAGTGATTCCAAAAGTCCATCTGCATAGAGTTTCTTCATGCGCTTTACACCAATATGACCAAAACAACAGTGCCACAAGTATGTTGCACTATCATTATCAACTTTGCATCTTTTGGCATCAATATTATGAATATGTGTATTACTACGATTGAGATTCAATAAACCATTTCCATTGGGTGTATGGCCATAGAAGGTTTTATCATGTAAACAGAACAACAATTATTCTCTGACTTAAATGAACAAACATATCGCAATAAACATGATCTAATCATATTCATGATCAACGCAAACACCAAATAACATTTATTTAGGTTCAACACTAACCCCGAAGGTAGAGGAACTGTGCGATGGTGATCAATTCAACCTTGGAATCATTTCCAACACACATCGTCACCTCACTTTTAACTAGCCTCTGCAACTTCTATTTTGAGTTACTAATCTTAGCAACTGAATTAGTATCAAATACCTAGGGGTTACTATGATAGTAAAATACACATCAATAACATGTATATCAAATACACCATTGTTCACTTTGCCATCCTTCTTATCCGCCAAGTATTTGGGGCAGTTTCTCTTCTAGTGACCATTCCGTTTACAGTAGAAGCACTCAGTTCCAGGCTTAGGTTCAGCTTTGGGCTTCTTCACAGGAGTGGCAACTTGCTTGCCATTTTTCTTGAAGTTCCCTTTCCTTCCCTCGCCCCTTTTCTAGAAACTAATCGTGTTGTTAACCATCAATACTTGATGCTCTTTCTTGATTTCTACCGTCGCCGATTTTAGCATCATGAAGAGCTTGGGAATAGTTTTTGTCATCCCTTGCATATTATAGTTCATCACAAAGTTCTAGTAGCTTGGTGATAGTGACTAGATAACTCTGCCATTCAATATCTTATCTGAAAGATTTACTCCCACTTGATTCAAGCGATTGTACTACCCAGACATTCTGAGTACATGCTCACTGGCTGAGCTATTTTCCTCCATCTTGTAGGCAAAATACTTGTCAGAGGTCTCATACCTTTCGACACAGGCATGAATCTAAAATACCAATTTTCAGCTCTTGGAACATATCATATGCTCCATGGCGTTCAAAATGGTTTTGAAGTACCGGTTCTAAGCCGTAAAGCATGGCGCACTAAATTATCAAGTAGTCATCATATCGAGCTTGCAAAACATTCATAACGTCTGCATCCGCTCCTGCAACAGGTTTGTCACCTAGCGGTGCATCAAGGACATAATTCTTCTGTGCAGCAATGAGGATAATCCTCAAATCATGGGCCCAATCCGCATCATTGCTACTATCATCTTTCAACTTATTTTTCTCTAGGAACATATCAAAGATAGGGGAGCTATATCGCGAGCTATTGATCTACAACATAGATATGCAAATACTATCATGACTAAGTTCATGATAAATTAAGTTCAATTAATCAAATTACTTAAGAACTCCCACTTAAATAGACATCCCTCAAGTCATCTAAGTGAAACGTGATCCAAATCAACTAACCCATGTCCGATCATCACGTGAGATGGGGTAGTCATCAATGGTGAACATCTCTATGTTGATCATATCTACTATATGATTCACGTTCGAACTTTCGGTCTCTAGTGTTCCGAGGCCATGTCTGTACATGCTAGGCTCATCAAGTTTATGAAGGAAATATGCCATAGAGGCAATAATAAAGTTGTTATTTTATATTTCCTTATTCATGATAAATGTTTATTATTCGTGCTAGAATTGTATTGATCGGAAACTTAAATACATGTGTGAATACATAGACAAACACTGTGTCCCTAGTGAGCCTCTACTTGACTAGCTCGCTGATCAAAGATGGTTAAGGTTTCCTAACCATGGACATGAGTTGGCATTTGATAACGGGATCACATCATTATGAGAATGATGTGATGGACAAGACCCATCCGTTAGCTTAGCATATTGATCGTTCAGTTTTATTGCTATTGCTTTCTTTGTATCAAATACATATTCCTTCGACTATGAGATGATGCAACTCCTGGATATTGGAGGAATACCTTGTGTGCTATCAAACGTCACAACATAACTAGGTGATTATAAGGATACTCTATAGGTATCTCCGAAGGTGTTTGTTGAGTTGGCATAGATCGAGATTAGGATTTGTCACTCCGAGTATTGGAGACGTATATCTGGGCCCTCTCGGTAATGCACATCATAAGCTTGAAAGCAAACGACTAAGGAGTTAGTCACAAGGTGATGTATTACGAAATGAGTAAAGAGACTTGCCGGTAACGAGATTGAACTAGGTATGTAGATACTGACGATCGAATCTTGCGCAAGTAACAAACCAATAGACAAAGGGAATTATGTATGTTGTCATAACAGTTCGACCGATAAAGATCTTCGTAGAATGTGTAGGAGCCAATATGAGCATCCAGGTTCCGCTATTGGTTATTGATGGGAGAGGTGTCTCGGTCATGTCTACATAGTTCTCGAACCCGTAGGGTCCGCACGCTTAACGTTCGATGACGATATTGTATTATATGAGTTATGTGATTTGGTGAAAGAATGTTGTTCGGAGTCCTGGATGAGATCACGGACATGAAAAGGAGTCTCAAAATGGTTGAGAGGTAAAGATTGATATATAGGATGATAGTATTTGGACACCGGAAGTGTTTCGGAGTATAACGGGTATTTATCGGAGTAGCGGAGGGGTTATCGGAACCCTCGGGGGAATATATGGGGCATATGGGCTATGAGAGGGAGCACACCAGCCCACAAGGGGTGGCTCCCCCCTATGGCTCGTGGCTGAATTGGAGAAGGAAAAGGGGGGTTTCAGCCCCCTTCCTTTCTTTCTTCCCCCTTCCCTTTCTTTTCTGGTGAAAAAAGGAAAGGGGGGCACCACTTGGGGATACCCCAAGTAGGATTCAGATCCTACTTGGCGCACCCCCTGGATACCCCTCCTCCCCTCCCACCTATATATATGTGGGGAGGGGGGCGCCTAGAACACACAACATCAATTGTTAGCCATGTGTGGCACCCCCCTCCACAGTTTACACCCCCGATCATATTTTCACGGTGCTTAGGCAAAGCCTATCGGCATCCTGGGAACGTGGGTCCCCAGACTTACCTGCATGCAGCCCACAGCATGGCTCCACCAGCACCCTGTACGACCCATCTTCACCATCAAACACTCAAGACCCTCGCGAGGGGCCAAGCCTCGCGAGGCGGACGACACAAGATCTCCTTGGGGGCAGCCTCACCAGTTCTGGTGTTCCTTGCTGGCCTCGTTCCATTGCCTTTGCCTCCTTTTATGCTCCCAGTTCCTCGTTTTTGACCCGCACTCTCCCTCACATGCCTCGCGAGGGGGCTGGACATGTGCCCTCGTGAGCATTTTCATTTTCCTGTTTTTCGCAAGGCACCCTCGCTCGAGCTCGCAAGCTGGCTCACCCCTCTCAATCCGTGCCCCCCGGGTACTGCGATGTGAAGCACTGGGTCATGGCCAGCAGTGCCTGCGACCAGGATTCGGAAGAATAAGAATTTCCTAATGAATTTTTGCAGTTCCCAGACGCCTTCTGAGCACAGGAGGCCTCGCCAGGCACTAGGGAATGCGTGCCTCGCGAGGCGGAAACTACTCCAGGCGCATCAAGCTAAGTTATTCCTACGCGCCTACATAAAACATTGACGCTGCAACACGACACAAGAATGATAAACATAGCACACCCACTTGGAAATCATAGTTGTTGTACGCCCTAGCGGGCCCCATACTTGTCTCTCTCTTAATGCAGGAAGGAAAGGAAGAACAAAATAAAAGCGACACGTGCTCCCGCAGTACGTCGCGAGGACGGTCCCGTAGCGCTCTCCTGAGCTCAGCCAGACCCCTCCTCGCGCTTCACTAAAGCGCAGCGACGAGGCGACCCGCTGCCACCTTCGAAGCGGGCGCAGTGGCTGGTCATAGCCGCCAATGCTGGAGCTGTTGCCGGAAGAATAGTCGCCGTAGTTGGACGAGCCATGGCCGGCGTCGTGGGCAAGCCCGCCTTCACTCTCGTCATGGACGTCACCGAGGCCGGGCACCTCACTGCCATCGTTGTCCTCGGGGCAACACCCGGCGCGACGACCATCTTCCCCGAACACCCTCACATAGAGGGTCACGTTGCCATCGTACTTGAAGTGGAGGGAGCACCACCAGCCTAGGCCGCGCGCGCGGGCAGACATCTGCAAGCCGCGGGCCAGGGCTGCATTTCCTGTGGCGGAGACCTCGACCGCGACCAATGAAGCCTTGCTGCAGCAGCCGTCCACCTGCAGCTAGAGACCTCTTGGACCTGTGGCTGGCAGCTCGCTGGTGAAGAAGCGCGGGAGCTGAAGCCAAGTACCGACCGGGTTCTCTGACCACACGACGAACTCCGGCAACACTTCCGCCGAGTGGAAGCATGGCCTAGGAGGCCGCGCGACCATGGCGCGCCTCCCTTCATCGACGGGGCTGCCACAACTTGGGTGACTTCCACCATGCAAAAAGGTGCCACCACGACTGCGAGGGGCCGTGACGGGGGTCATGGTGTGCTTGCGGGGATGGCCGCTCCCCCTCTTGGGCGGCGGTGAGCCAGGCCCCTCCTAGCGAGCCTTCCCCTTCTCTGCAGCCGAGAGCCTTTTCGTAGGCGCCATGGGTCTCGCTGCCTGCAGTGAAGCGAGGAAGAAGAAGGAGCGGGAGAAGCAAAGGAAGAGGTGGGTGACAGGGGCTCCGCCCCCTCTTCCCATTTATAGCCAAGGGGAGGCCAACCGCCGACCTCCATGATCTAAGGTAATAATGATCTTTTTCTGCATGCATCAAGGACTCGTCAAGTCAGGCAGTTGCCGAGGCGGCGTGGGGAAGCGGAGATGCCCATGTCCAATCAATCACCATGCGTCAAGCGGGGCCGCAGGCTGTTGGGGCCTGCGGCGCTACGCACTGGCCCCTCGGCTCCACCTCGAAGCCAAGCCCGAGCGCGTCTTGGGCCCGGGGGGGTTCCCAGACTTGCCTGCCTGTAGCCCTATATGGCCCATCTTCACTAGCAAACATTCAAGACCCTCGTGAGGGGCCAAGCCTCCACTACTAGGGAAAACCCTAGCAGTAGCGCGGGTATTTTGCCTATCAGTAGCGTGGGATGACGCGCTACTGATAAGGTGCTACAGGTAATGTGTAGCAGTAGCGCGTGTTGTCCCACGCTATAGCTATACATGGCTAGCAGTAGCGCGCTTTACTGCAGAGCGCTGCTCCTAATATCTGCAACACTTTTTAGCAGGAATCGCTACTGGTAAGGGAGCGCTACTGCTAACTTTTTTCCCCTCGCTACTGCTAGTTTTATTAGTTTCTGTTTTTTTCTGCATATTTGTTTTGCATTTGAATAGCCTTTATACAATAATCTTTAGCATATCATACATATACAAATGTAATCATAGCATATACATACAAACAGTCTCATCAAATCATGTCATCATCATAATCATCATCCAACACAAAGTGGTCTCTCGTCATCATCTCGAAAATAGCGATACAAGTCTTGATTACTTGCAACTACATTGTCATCCATCTAAACAATGATATACGCGAGAAGAGCTATCACTTTGACCGAGAGCGGAACTATGGAGTACATGAGTTCGTATCCCTCTCTCGCATTAGCGTGAACCTAAACTAACTAGTGGCTGTCGCTCGAAAACTGGAAACCGATACATCTGGGCCTGACATTCCGGCCACTCGTCGTATACTCCTGGCTTAGCACTTCTTCGTCATCGATGATCTATACACCTGCATTGCCACATGAGTCGATGATATGCAACATATATAGTTAAGCAACAAAAAGAGGCAGACTTGGCAAAAATAGAAGCAACATATCATAAGCATAAATAACAAAGTTCATCGTACCCAAAATGTCCTAATGTCGGTGTCAAAACCGGCGGATCTCGGGTAGGGGGTCCCGAACTTTGCGTCTAAGGCGGATGGTAACAGGAGGCAGGGGACACGATGTTTTACCCAGGTTCGGGCCCTCTTGATGGAGGTAAAACCCTATGTCCTGCTTGATTTATTCTTGATGATATGAGTATTACAAGAGTTGATCTACCATGAGATCGAAGAGGCTAAACCCTAGAAGCTAGCCTATGGTATGATTGTATGTTGTCCTACGGGCTAAACCCTCCGGTTTATATAGACACCGGAGAGGGTTAGGGTTACACAAGGTCGGTTACAAAGGAGGAAATATCCATATCCGTATTGCCTAGCTTGCCTTCCACACCAAGTAGAGTCCCATCCAGACACGAGACGAAGTCTTCAATTTAGTATCTTCATAGTCCAATTGTCCGGCCGAAGGATAGAGTCCGGCTGTCCGGAGACCCCCTAATCCGGACTCCCTCAGTAGCCCCTGAACCAGGCTTCAATGACGATGAGTCCGGCGCGTAGTATTGTCTTCGACATTGCAAGGCGGGTTCCTCCTCCGAATACATCATGGAAGAATTTGAATACAAGGATAGTGTCCGACCCTGCAAAATAATTTCCACATACCACCGTAGAGAGAATAATATTTCCACAAATCTAATATGCTGACACGTTTCGGCAACATGACGTTATGTCATGGCCCGGTGATTATTCGAACCGTTTCCTTTAACTAACTCCGCACATAACGCGAGGCAGTTTCCTGACACATCTTGTCAAAGCAGGGATCGTGTCCCCCTTATTACGGGATTCTCATCAATACGGGCGTGGGTAACCCAACCGTGCCATCGATTATGGTGCTTGGGGAATAAGCGAGTTTTACCAGGCTAGTGGGGGCGCATGGCTTCCGCCGCCCTTATAAAGGGATAATGTTTAACCTTTTTCTACCCACGCCTTCTTCCTCCTTTCCTATCCGTTCTAGCGCACTCGAGCTCCAACGCCCAAGCCCACATCCTTCCCCTCAACCTCCTCCAATCATGTTCGGAGCGGGAGGCAAATGGATGGCTTCCTACGTTACGAAGGGACACATCAAGAAGCTGCGTGGAGCCGGATACTTGGCCGCAAATATCACGCATCGGCTGCCCGCTGCGGGGCAGATCGTTCCTACCCCTGAACCTCACGAGAGGGTAGTCTTCCTCCACCACTTCCTCCGCGGACTGGGGTTTCCCCTCCATCCATTCGTCCGTGGTCTCATGTTCTACTATGGGCTGGACTTCCATGATCTGGCCCCAAACTTCGTCCTCAACATTTCGGTGTTCATCGTCATGTGTGAGGCTTTCCTCCGCATCCGGACCCACTTTGGCCTATGTTTAAAGACCTTCAATATCAAGCCGAAGGTGGTGGGCGGCCAACAAGCAGAATGCGGCGGAGCCATGGTGGGCAAGATGCCCAACGTTATATGGCCTGAAGGCTCCTTCTTGGAGACCATAAAGGGGTGGCAATCGGCGTGGTTCTACATCATCAAGCCGCGCGACGCCAAATGGGTGGCTGCCCCCAAGTTTCGATATGGAATCCCCATGCGGCTCACCTCCTAGAAAGAGAAGGGCCTGTCCTGGGGTTCATTGGTAGAGCTGGACGGACTCCAGAAATGTATCCGGAATATGGCCGGCAAGAAGCTCAATGTCGGTGTCAAAACCGGCGGATCTCGGGTAGGGGGTCCCGAACTGTGCGTCTAGGCGGATGGTAACAGGAGGCAGGGGACACGAAGTTTTACCCAGGTTCGGGCCCTCTCAATGGAGGCAAAACCCTACGTCCTGCTTGATTAATATTGATGATATGGGTAGTACAAGAGTAGATCTACCACGAGATCAGAGAGGCTAAACCCTAGAAGCTAGCCTATGGTATGATTGTATGTTGTCGTACGGACTAAAACCCTCCGGTTTATATAGACACCGGAGAGGGCTAGGGTGACACAAGGTCGGTTACAAAGGAGGAGATATGCATATCCATATTGCCTAGCTTGCCTTCCACGCCAAGTAAAGTCCCATCTGGACACGAGACGAAGTCTTCAATCTTGTATCTTCATAGTCCAACAGTCCGGCCAAAGGATATAGTCCGGCTGTCCGGAGACCCCCTAATCCAGGACTCCCTCAGTAGCTCCTGAACCACGCTTTCAATGACGATGAGTCCGGCGCGCAGTATTGTCTTCGGCATTGTAAGGCGGGTTCCTCCTCCGAATACATCACGGAAGAATTTGAATACAAGGATAGTGTCCGACCCTACAAAATAAGTTCCACATACCACCATAGAGAGAATAATACTTCCACAAATCTAATCTGCTAACACGTCTTGGAAACACGACATTATGTCATGGCCCGGTGATTATTCGTACCATTTCCTTTAACTAGCCCCGCACATAATGCGAGGCAGTTTTTTGACACGTCTTGTCAAAGCAAAGATCGTGTCCCCTTATCATAGGATTCTCATCAATACGAGCGTGGGTAACCCAACCGTATCTAGGACTCCTAGATTATAGGCAAGTCCCAAATGGCTACGGAGAGGACGCTTGATATTCACCCTCTTTATAAAGGGACAAGGCTTTACTCTTTCCCTCCCGTGCTCAATCGAATCCTTCCCCCGCCTCGAGTTCTAACACCCAAAGCCCAGGTTAGGTGCTCCGGACCTTCAATCATGTTCGGATCTAGCCTTCAAGGCCGGTGGATGCCCTCCTCCGTTACAGAAGAAGATATCAAGAAGTTGAGGGAGGCCAGATACCTGACCACTGAGGTTTTGCATCGGCTGCCTGCCTGAGGGCAGGTCGTCCCTACTCCTGAACCCAACAAAGACGTCGTGTTCATCTCCCACTTCCTTCGAGGTCTAGGCCTCACTCTGGATCCCTTCGTTAGGGGGCCGATGTTTTATTACGGGCTAGATTTCCACGATCTAGCCTCGAACTCCTTTCTCCACTTCTCATCATTTATTGTTGTATGTGAGGCTTTCCTCCGCATTTCCCCTCACTTCGGTCTATGGCTCAAGACCTTTGACATGAAGCCGAAGATGGTCGAGGGGCCGCATGTAGCATGCGGAGGCGCATTGATAAGAAGGATCGCCGGAGCTCCATGGCCAAAGGGTTCTATTCCAGAGGTGTCTGGATTATGGCAACGGGAGTGCTTTTACATCACAGCTCCCAGAAGTGCCAAGTGGGCGGCTGCCCCTGCTTTCCGCTTAGGCCCTCCAGCACAACTGATGTCATGGATGTAACACCCCGGATGTAATTTACCCTATATGTACTCCAACTCTTGCCGTTTCTGACCTTAAGTTATTTTTTTGCTTGGATTCGGGTTTTGTCTCCGTGTGTTGTTGTCGTTGTCATGCATCTCATATCATGTCATCATGTGCATTGCATTTGCATACGTGTTCATCTCATGCATTCGAGCATTTTCCCCGTTGTCCGTTTTGCATTCCGGCGCTTCGTTCTCCTCCGGTGGTCATTTCTACCTTTCCTTCATGTGTGGGGATTAAACATTTCTGGATTGGACCGAGACTTGCCAAGCGGCCTTGGTTTACTACCGGTAGACCGCTTGTCAAGTTTTGTACCATTTGGACTTTGTTTGATGCTCCAACAGTTAACCGAGGGACCGATAAGGCCTCGTGTGTGTTGCAGCCCAACACACCTCCATTTTGGCCCAAAACCAACCAAAACCCTCTCCATCATCTAGAGCATTCAATCATGATCGCGTGGCCGAAAACCGCACCTCATTTGGACACTCCTAGCTCCCTCTATGCCTATTTAAAGACACCCCCCGAAGATCTCCTTCTCCTTCCCCCGGAAAAAAACCCTAGATCCAAATCATCATCGCGCGCCGCCGGACACAGCCGCCACCGACGGACATGTCCGAATCTGCCTGCCGCCGCCACCACGTGGCGCTCCGCCACTCGCCCGCCGAGCCGTGCCCACTTCGCCGCACTGTGGGCCCGCGCAGCCCGGAGCCGGCCCTCCCGGCCCGCGTCCTCGCCCGCGCCCCGCGACTTCGCCCTGCCGCCACCATCTCGCGCTCCAGCGACCGAGCCAGCCAGCCCCGCTGTGCGCCATCACCGGAGGCCACGCCAAGCGCCGGAGATCCTCGCCGTTCCGACCTCGCCGACGTCGCCGCGGCGCCCCGCAGCGCCCAAATGCCGCGCCGCCGTCTCCTCTTGTCGGATCCGGCCTCCTCCTCGCCGGATCCTCGCTTCTTCCTCGCCGGAGCAAAGTCAACCCTCGCCGGAGTTGCCTCGGTTCGCGCGCCGACGACGAACCCTAGATTCGGAGGGTATAATTTTTCCTAAGTCTGCAGTTCAAATGCCCTTGTTCATCGTGCTATAACTTTGCATCCGTAGCTCCGTTTTTGGCATATAGCATATCAAAATGTTCGTCTAAGAGAGTACATCATTTCATCCCATTTCATCATTTTCATTTGAGTTCATATTGATGCCCGAAATGCTGTTAGAAGAGTGCTATTTGAGTTAATTGTCAGATCTGCTGCTCCATTTAGATATTTGTCATTTTTGCCATGATTATTGAGTGCATGATATGCCCATGAGCTCTACATGTGTTTTATTATATGTTTTGCCATCTATCCAGGGGTGCAACCCATGTATTTTTGTGACGTGTGTGGTGACTAGCACAAGCTTTCCAAGTGAGGCACTTGGTAATGCTGATTTCAGGGACTTAGCATTTCCACTAAGTCCTTGACCTGTTTATCTCATATTGCCATATGTTCATGTTGTTTCCTAGTGATCCCTGCCTCTTTTGAGGATGATCAGTAAGGATGTTTTGTTAATCTTGTAGTGCTCTATCCATCCATGTCTTTGTTTGCATTTATGGAGCACCCTAGCTTGAGTCAATCGAGCTCTACTTTTGCTATTTTATGAATCTGGGCAGATTGTCTACTTGTTAGCGATTTTGCTGAGGATATTGTAGTTGATCCGTGCATGCTATGTTATTGTTCTTGCCATGTCTAGCTTGAATTTTGTGTATTCTTGATGGGTGTATGCTTAGATTATCATGACTTGCTCTGTAGTGAGTGCATCGAGCTCGTAAACATGCCTACTTGATATCTGTTTTCAGCATGCTCCAGTTTTCACTAAGTCTGAGAACTGATTATGTTTTTGCCATGTTCACATGCTTGCAAATGTATTTTCTGATCCCTTTTGGCTCTAGGTCACTAAGGGACTTTTGTTAACCTCTTTGAGTAGCTCCATGCCATGCTTTACTTTGCCATGTTCAGATCTTGTAGCATTTTTTTTCATGCTTCGAAGAGTGCTATCTGATCTGAGATTCCAGACAAGTGTTAATTTCAATAAGTCTGAGATCTGTTTACCAAATGTATTTTTGCCATGCTTGTTTGAACCTGTTAATGGATGAATTGGCCGTAGCTCAGTGCTAGTATTTTGTTAAGCTTCATGAATGGATCCCTGCCATTTATTTTGATGCCATGTTTGGGTGCTGTAGCATGTTCATCTTGTTGCATTTAGATGGCTACTTGCTATAAATCGCAGACCGTGGCCATATTTGAATCGCTTGCCATTTCCAAACCGTAACTCCGATTCCGGTGTTCTTTATATCATTTTCAAGCGATTTCATCTCATCTTTCCAGTGGCACACTTGGATTTCCAAGTTGAGGCCAGGTTCATGCATTCCTTGTCAAATCTTGCATATGCATCATATATTGCATCCCGCGTAGCATACCATGTTTGCATCATATTGTTTGAGCTTTGCACGTGGTTGATTGTGTCCTTGTTGCTTGTTTGTTTTGTTTGGGTAGAGCCGGGAGATGAGTTCGCTAACGAGGAGCCCGTTGAGTTTACTTTCGAGGATCCAGTCAACTCTGACAACTTTGCAGGCAAGATGATCATACCCTCGAAATCACTACTATCTTTGCTATGCTAGATGCTCGCTCTTTTGCTATGCCTATGCTATGATGCCTACCACTTGCTTATCATGCCTCCCAAATTGCCATGTCAAACCTCTAACCCACCATGTCCTAGCAAACCGTTGATTGGCTATGTTACCACTTTGCTCAGCCCCTCTTATAGCGTTGTTGGTTGCAGGTGAAGATTGGAGATCGTTCCTTGTTGGAACCCTATTTACTTGTTGGGATATCATTATATTGCCATGTTATCTTAATGCATCTATATACTTGGTAAAGGGTGGAAGGCTCGGCCTCTCACCTAGTGTTTTGTTCCACTCTTGCCGCCCTAGTTTCCGTCATATCGGTGTTATGTTCCCGGATTTTGCGTTCCTTACGCGGTTGGGTTATAATGGGAACCCCTTGATAGTTCGCCTTGATTAAAGCTTTTACAGCAATGCCCAACATTGGTCTTACCATTTGCCACCTAGCCCTTTTCTTTCCCTTGGGTTCTGCAGACTCAAGGGTCATCTTATTTAACCCCCCCCGGGCCAGTGCTCCTCTGAGTGTTGGTCCAACCTAGAGCCCCTTGCAGCGCCACCTCGGGGAAACTCGAGGGCTGGTTTTAGTTGTACGGATTGCTTATCCGATTGTGCCCTGAGAACGAGATATGTGTAGCTCCTATCAGGATTTGTCGGCACATTCGGGCGGTGTTGCTGGATTTGTTTTAACTTGTCGAAGTGTCTTGAAGAACCGGGATACCGAGTATGATCGAAACGTCTCGGGAGGAGGTCTATTCCTTCGTTGACCATGAGAGCTTGTCATGGGCTAAGTTGGGACTCCCCTGCAGGGATTTGAACTTTCGAAAGCTATGCCTGCGGTTATGGGCAGATGGGAATTTGTTAATGTCCGGTTGTAGATAACTTGAACCTTAATTTAATTAAAATGAATCAACTGTGTGAGTAACCGTGATGGTCTCTTCTCGGTGGAGTCCGGGAAGTGAACACGGTGTTGGAGTAATGCTTGCGCAGGTTGTCCTCTAGTTTCTCGCTCGTGCTTTGCCTCCTCTTCTCGCTCTCTTTTGCGAACAGGTTAGCCTCCATATATGCTAGTCGCTTGCTGCAGCCCCACATATTTTTACCTTGCCTTTCCTATTAAGCTTAAATAGTCTTGATCGCGAGGGTGCGGGATTGCTGAGTCCCTGTGGCTCACAGATTACTGTTAAACCAGATGCAGGGCCTGATGATTCTGCTCCAGGTGACGCGCTTGAGCTCAAGTGGGAGTTCGACAAGGACTCTCAATGATACTACGTGTCTTTACTTGATGATCAGTAGTGGTGCCCAGTTGGGGTGATTGGGACCGTGTCGCCTATTGGGTTATCTTTTATTTTGGCGCCGTAGTCGGGCCATGAGTGTTTGGATGTTGTAATGTTATTTATGTACCTTGATTGATGTGGCGAGTGTAAGCCAACTATGTTATCTCCCCTTTTATTATCTATATTACATGGGATGTTGTGAAGATTGCCTAACTTGCGACATATGCCTTCAATGCGATTATGTCTCTAAGTCGTGACTCGACACGTGGGAGCTATAGTCGCATCGAGGGTGTTACAAGTTGGTAATCAGAGCCTTCCCCGACCTTAGGAGCCCCACTGTTTGATCATTTTTAGCAGCCGTTGTTGAGTCTAGAAAAATGTTTTGAGTCATTTAAGAAGTATATATCGGAGAGTTTAGGAATTCTTTTTACTCCCCAGTCTCCTCATCGCTCTAGTAAGGCATCCTGACGTAGAGTTTTGACTCTTCTCTTCTCAAATTTCATTAATTTTTTTTCGGATCACGCGGGTATATTGGAATCTTTCCGATGGTTTTGTGACGAGAACATTGTCTTGGTGCCTCCTGTCAGGGGTTTTGTGGCAGTGTCCCGGGGAGTTGAGCTCCGAGGTGTCGTTGTCACAAATTTTATCGTTGTAGTTCTGGAATACCTGAGTTTAGTACGCCGACATCGAAAATCTCCTTTATGCAGTTCGTTGGTGAGATAACCTCGACGCCACCCAGTACTGGGGCGGGAGTTCGGGAGTACCGCCATAACTTGTATAACGGATGCTTTTCGAAGGTTGAGGTAGATGGTTTCCGAAGTTTTCTCGGTTATGTGTTGAAGGATGGATACAGCTGGATGTAGGATTTGCTAGATTTGGGTGAGATATTATGCTTTCCCTGTATCCCCAACACCTGATTGCATAACCGGAAAGGTTCGGGAGTTTCATAGGTGGGAATTCTTGTAGCTCTAGTTCTTCTTCCACGGATATTTGGTTTGAGATTGGGATTTCTTACCGAGTATTCGTTCTTGATCCGTACCTTGTTGATTTATTCCCCTACCTAAATTCTAAATGGCTTCCCAATTTATGGATATATGACCATTTCAAGAGGAATGCATTCGTTCTTTTTGTTCGGATGTGAAGACTATATGTTGCTATTTTCATTCCGTTGGATTCAGCTTCAGTATTTGTCTATCAATGTGCTAATGGATGTCAACCTCTTCAGGATGGCTCCTCCAACGCACACGACTCCGAATCCTGATCCGCCACCACCTCCACCTCCTCCGGAGGCATGGCAAGCTGTGATGGCCGCAAACAATGCAAACACGCAGTTGATCATGCAAATTCTTCAAGAACGCAATCAAGCGAACCAAGGCAACCAAGGCAACAATCAGAATCACTTTGCTACACTCAACCAGTTCCTTGCTAACGGGCCAAAGACTTTCAGCAATTGTGTTGAGGCAACTGATGCTGACGATTGGCTCGTGGATCTGTGCAAGCATTTCGAGTGCAGTAACATCAGGCCTGAGGACTTCGTCAAGTTCGCTTACTTCCAACTCAAAGACCAAGCTGCAGAATGGTTCCAGCAGTACAAGGATTCCAGAGGAGGACGTGTGATTACCTGGGATGAATTCCGTCAAGACTTCAAAGCTCATCATATCCCTCAGAGCATGGTTGAAAGCAAGCGTGAGGAATTCCGCAACCTGAAGCAAGGCTCTTTGTCTGTCTATGACTACACCAAGTTGTTCCAGAAGCTCGCCCGCTTTGCTAAGCAGGACGTCCCTGATGAGAAGAGCATGATATACCAGTTCAGGGGTGGTCTCAGAGAAGAAATCCAGCTAGCTCTTGTTCTCTTTGAGCCCTTGAGGTACGATGAGTTCTACAACATGGCATTGAAGCAAGAGGCTGCTCAACTGAGGTGTGATGCTTCCAAGAAGCAAGCCAGAGATGTTACTCCTTCTTCCTCTACTCAAGTGGCCAAGCAGCAGAAGTATTGGCTTCCTCCTCCTCCGTTCCGTCAGCCGTATCAGCAGAAGAGAAAAGGTGGCAGTGGATCTTCCCACCCACCCAACCCTGGTTTTCAGAACAAGACTTCGTCTCAAGCTCCAAGATCAAGTGCTCCATATCACCATCCGCTTTCAGAGGTCACGTGAAACAAGTGCCAACAGAAGGGTCACTATGCCAACAAGTGCTTCAACCAGAGGCTTCTTCCTCCTCCTCCTCCTGTCAGATCGGCAAGTACAGCTGTGGTCAAGCATAACCCCAAGTACGCCAAGGTTAACCTGGTGAATGCAGCTCAGGCAGAGGACTCGTCAGATGTCATCATGGGTAACCTTCCTGTTAACGATATTCCTGCAAGAGTTCTTTTTGACACTGGTGCATCACATTGTTTCATCTCGACACCTTTTGCATCTAAGCATGATTTTGTTACTCAAGTGTTGTCGAAACCATTGGCTATTGTCTCTCCGGCCCGTCAAATGACATCTCGTGTATGCATTCCGGATGTTACAATCACTTTGGGTGACTATAAGTTCTTGTCTTCTCCAAATGTTCTTGGTGACTCGGATATTGATCTTATTCTCGGGATGGATTGGCTTTCTAAGCACAAGGCACATCTTGATTGTGCAGCCAGGCAGATTCAATTGACTCATTCGTCTGAGGATGTTATTGTCTTTGCCGCTCGGGATAATACCATCCGTCTGTTTTCTCTCAATGAGAAGGGTGAACTGGATGCTATCTCGCAAATTCCAGTCGTTTGCGAATATCAAGACGTCTTTCCAGAAGAGCTTCCAGGAATTCCTCCGCACCGGCCAGTTGAATTCGTCATCGATCTTGAGCCCGGCACGGAACCTGTTTGCAAGCGTCCTTACAAGCTCGGACCTGAAGAGTTGAAGGAGCTGAAGAAGCAACTCGACATTCAAGAGAGAATGGGTCTCATCCGGCCTAGTTCTTCTCCGTGGGGTTGTGGTGTTCTTTTTGTGAAGAAGAAGGATGGAACGGACCGACTTTGTGTTGATTACCGTCCATTGAACAAGAAGACTATCAAGAACAAATATCCACTTCCCAACATCAACGAGCTGTTCGAACAACTCAAAGGTGCCCAAGTATTCTCCAAGCATGATCTCCGTATGGGTTATCATCAGATTCGTATATGTGAGCAAGATATCCCCAATACGGCTTTCAGGACAAGCTATGGTTCATATGAATACACTGTCATGTCTTTTGGCCTCATCAACGCTCCTCCGACTTTCTCTCGCATGATGAACTTCATCTTCAACGCCTACACCAATGACTTTGTTTTGGTCTATCTCCACGACATTCTGGTCTTTTCGAAGAACAAGTAAGATCATGCCAAGCACTTGCGTTTGGTACTCGATAAGCTGAGGGAACACCAGTTCTACGCCAAGTTCTCCAAGTGTGAATTTTGGCTCGATGAGGTTCTTTATCTTGGTCATATCATCTCTGCCAAGGGCATTGCGGTGAATCCTGAGAAGGTGTCTGCAATTGTGAATTGGGAACCTCCTCAGAACATGAAGCAACTCCGTAGCTTCCTCGGTCTCGCAAGCTATTGTTGAAGATTCATTGAAAACTTTTCAAAGATCGCGAAGCCTCTCTCAAATCTTTTCCAGAAGCACGTCAAGTACGTTTGGTCTCCGGAGTGTGACCTTGCTTTCAACACTTTGAAAGAGAAATTGATCACCGCTCCAGTTCTGTCTCCGCCTGATGAATCCAAGCCGTACGAGGTCTTTTGTGATGCCTCTCTCTAATGTCTTAGCGCAATGTTGATGCAAGAGAAGAAAGTTGTTGCTTATACCTCTCGCCAGTTGAAGCCCAATGAGAAGAACTACCCCACTCATGACCTCGAGTTGGCGGCAGTTGTGCATGCTCTTTTGACTTGGAGACATCTCTTATTGGGAAGAAAAGTGGACATTTTCACTGATCACAAGAGTCTCAAGTACATCTTCACTCAGCCTAATCTCAACCTCAGGCAAACTCGATGGGTCGAAATGATTCAAGAGTATAATCCGAGTATCGAGTATACTCCAGGCAAGGCCAATGTGATTGCTGACGCATTGAGCAGAAAGGCTTATTGCAACAGTCTGATTCTCAAGCCTTATCAACCCGAGCTTTGTGAACCATTCCGCAAACTTAATCTGCAAGTTGTTCCTCAAGGTTTCCTCGCCAACCTTCAAGTCTCTCCTACCTTGGAAGACCAGATTCACCAAGCCCAGCTTCTTGATGATATGGTGAAAAAGGTGAAGATTGGGATTGCCAAGAGTCAACCCAAGTACAAGTGCTACCGCCTTGATGACAAGGATACTCTCTTCTTCGAGGATCGTATTGTTGTGCCCAAAGGTGACCTTCGTAAAGTGATCATGTACGAGGCTCACAATTCTCTCCTCTCCATCCACCCTGGTAGCACGAAGATGTATCAGGACCTCAAGCAGGCTTATTGGTGGACTCGAATGAAGCGCGAGATTACTCAGTTTGTGAATGAATGTGATGTCTGCAGAAGAGTGAAGGCAGAACACCAAAGGCCAGCGGGTCTCCTCCAACCTCTCGCCATTCCAGAATGGAAGTTTGACCACATTGAGATGGACTTCGTGACTGGGTTTCCAAAGTCCAAGCATGGCAATGATGCTATATTCGTTGTCATCGACAAACTCACTAAAGTGGCGCATTTTCTGCCTATCAAAGAGTCAAGCACTGCAGCTCAATTGGCGGAACTCTATACCTCTCGTATTGTCTCTCTGCACGGTATTCCACAAGTGATCTCTTCAGACCGTGGTAGCATCTTTACCTCCAAGTTTTGGGATTCTTTTCAGAAGGCCATGGGCACCAACATCCGCTTCAGCACAACTTTCCATCCTCAAACTAGCAGTCAAGTCGAGCGTGTCAATCAGATTCTTGAAGATATGCTCAGGGCTTGTGTGATCTCCTTCGGCATGAAGTGGGAGGATTGTCTTCCTTATGCTGAATTCTCCTACAACAACAATTTTCAAGCAAGTTCGGGCAAGGCCCCATTTGAAATTCTGTATGGCAGGAAGTGCCGTACCCCTCTCAACTGGTCTGAAACCGGTGAACGTCAGCTTCTCAGAAATGACTTAATCACAGAGGCAGAGGAAATGTGCAAAGTCATTCGAGATAACCTCAAAGCAGCCCAATCCCGCCAGAAGAGGTACTATGATAGTAAGCACCATGATTTGGCTTTCGAGATCGGAGATCATGTTTACCTCCACGTCTCTCCTATGAAAGGTACTCGTCGCTTCGGTATCAAAGGGAAGCTTGCCCCTAGATACGTGGGACCTTTCAAGATCGTCAGCAAGAGAGGCGATCTCGCCTATCAACTCGAGCTTCCTTCAAACTTTGCAAATGTTCATGATGTGTTCCATGTCTCTCAGCTTCGGATGTGCTTCAAGACTCCTGACCACACCATCAACTTCGAGGACATTGAGCTCCAAGAAGATCTCTCATATCGTGAGCACCCCGTTGCTATTCTTTAAGAGACTGAACACAAGACTCGCAACAAGTCAATCAAATTCCTCAAAGTCAAGTGGTCACACCATTCCGACCGTGAAGCTACCTGGGAACGCGAGGATCACCTCTGTTCTGAGTACCCGGCGTTCTTTCAGTCCTAGATCTCGGGACGAGATCCTTTCGTAGTGGTGGAGTGTTGTAACACCCCGGATGTAATTTACCCTATATGAACTCCAACTCTTGCCGTTTCCGGCCTTAAGTTATTTTTTTGCTCGGATTCGGGTTTTGTCTCCGTGTGTTGTTGTCATTGTCATGCATCTCATATCATGTCATCATGTGCATTGCATTTGCATACGTGTTCATCTCATGCATTCGAGCATTTTCCCCGTTGTCTGTTTTGCATTCCGGCGCTTCGTTCTCCTCCGGTGGTCATTTCGACCTTTCTTTCGTGTGTCGGGATTAAACATTTCCGGATTGGACCGAGACTTGCCAAGCGGCCTTGGTTTACTACCTGTAGACCGCCTGTCAAGTTTCGTACCATTTGGACTTCGTTTGATGCTCCAACGGTTAACCGAGGGACCAAAAAGGCCTCGTGTGTGTTGCAGCCCAACACTCCTCCATTTTGGCCCAAAACCCACGAAAACCCTCTCCATCATCTAGAGCCTTCGATCACGATTGCGTGGCTGAAAACCGCACCTCATTTGGACACTCCTAGCTCCCTCTATGCCTATTTAAAGACACCAACCGAAGATCTCCTTCTCCTTCCCCCGGAAAACAACCCTAGATCCAAATCATCATCGCGCGCCGCCGGACAGAGCCACCACCGACGGACACGTCCGAATCTGCCCGCCGAAGCCGCCACGTGGTGCTCCACCACTCGCCCGCCAAGCCGTTCCCACTTCGCCGCACTGCGGGCCCGCGCAGCCCAGAGCCGACCCTCCCGGCCTTGTAGGATCGAAAGTATGTCTAGAGGGGGGGGGGGTGATTAGACTACTTGACCAAATAAAAACTTAACCTTTTGCCAATTTTAGTTCTTGGCAGATTTTAGCTATTTTAGGACAAGTCAAGCAATCATCACACAATTCAAGCAAGCATGCAAAGAGTATATTGGCAGCGGAAAGTAAAGCATGCAACTTGCAAGAATGTAAAGGGAAGGGTTTGGAGAATTCAAACGCAATTGGAGACACGAATGTTTTTCCCGTGGTTCGGATAGGTGGTGCTATCCTACATCCACGTTGATGGAGACTTCAACCCACAAAGGGTAACGGTTGCGAGAGTCCACACAGGGCTCCACCCACAAAGGGTAACGGTTGCGCGAGTCCACACAGGGCTCCACCCACGAAGGGTCCACGAAGAAGCAACCACCCACAAAGGGTCCACGAAGAAGCAACCTTGTCTATCCCACCATGGCCATCGCCCACACAGGACTTGCCTCACTAGCGGTAGATCTTCACGAAGTAGGCGATCTCCTTGCCCTTACAAACTCATTGGTTCAACTCCACAATCTTGTCGGAGGCTCCCAAGTGACACCTAGCCAATCTAGGAGACACCACTCTCCAAGAAGTAATAAATGGTGTGTAGGTAATGAACTCCTTGCTCTTGTGCTTCAAATGATAGTCTCCCCAACACTCAACTCTCTCTCATAGGATTTGGATTTTGTGGAAAGAAGATTTGAGTGGAAAGCAACTTGGAGAGGCTAGAGATCAAGATTCATATGGTAGGAATGGAATATCTTGGTCTCAACACATGAGTAGGTGGTTCTCTCTCAAAACATATGAGTTGGAATGGTGTATGTGTTCTGATTGCTCTCTCTTCGAATGAAGAGGAGGTGGAGGGGTATATATAGCGTCCACACAAAATCCAACCGTTACACACAGTTTTCCAATCTCGGTGGGACCGAATCTACAAACTCGGTCGGACCGAAAATGTAAACCTAGTGACCGTTAGAGATTTTCGGTGGGACTGACATGCAACTCGGTAGGACCGATATGGTTAGGGTTTGGGCATAACGTAATCTCGGTGAGACCGATTACACAAACTCGGTGAGACCGAATTTGGTAATTAGCTAACCAGAGAGTTGGTCAGGCAAACTCGGTGGGACCGATTTGCTCTTTCGGTGAGACCGAAAAGTTACAAAGGGGAAACACTGAATTTACATTGCAATCTCGGTGGGACCGATTCGCTCTTTCGGTGAGACCGAAAAGTTACGAAAGGGAAATAGAGAGTTTGCAATCCCATCTTGGTGAGACCGAGATCCCTATCGGTAGAACCGAATTGCTAGGGTTTGGCAGTGGCTTATGACAAGTGAAACTCGGTGGCGCTGGATAGGAAGAATTGGTAGGACCGAGTTTGGCTTAGGGTTTAGGTCATATGTGGATATGGGAAAGTAGTTGAGGGTTTTGGAGCATATCACTAAGCACATGAAGCAAGAGGCTCATTAAGCAACACCTCATCCCTCCTTGATAGTATTGGCTTTTCCTAAAGACTCAATGTGATCTTGGATCACTAAAATATAAAATGAAGAGTCTTGAGCTTTTGTGCTTGAGCCAATCCTTTGTCCTTAGCATTTTGAGGGTTCCACTTTCACATCCATGCCATGCCAATCATTGAGCTCTCCTGAAATAATCATATTGGAATAGCATTAGCTCAATGAGCTATATGTTGTTATGAATTACCAAAACCACCTAGGGATAGTTGCACTTTCAATCTCCCCCTTTTTGGTAATTGATGACAACATATAGATCAAAGCTTCGACAAATGATAATAAGCATGAAGTATATCGTCGCTTTGAGAAGTATGTGATAAGTAAGAGCTCCCCCTAAATTTGTGCATATTTAAAATTTGCTTTGGACTGCAAATGCACAAGGAGTTAGAGTCATGGGTTACTCTTCCATGTCACATACATCTTGGTGGAGCGCTTAAAATGATAAGAATGAAATACATGCACTCATCACCAAGAATAGTGAATGATCACATAAGATAGATAAGATAATAACATTAATCAAACATTAAGTGTAGCTTATGATCAAACACATGATCATCAATGTCTCACGAGCATAGAATCTCAAGCACTCAAAAGCAAACAAGTTCGAAAAACCACCAAATAAAGCAAGAGAGAAAAGCAACACTCTCTCTCTCGAAGCCTATGATCTATACATTTTCTCCCCCTTTGGCAACAATTTACCAAAAAGTTCCTAGAAAATGCATAGTGCTAGATCGATGCTCAGGCTTGATCTTCAGGTGGTGGTGGAGTCCGGATTACTCCAAGGACGAAGGCTTCTGTAGATGCTGAAGTAGACGCTGGAGTTGGAGCTGAAGTAGACGCTTGAGCAGGTTGGGCTGGTGCTACGGCTGGAGCTGAGGCTGTTGCTCTTGTGTCAGGAACTGGCACTGCAGACGACCTCGGACCTCGTGGCACTCTGGCAAAGGCATCAGTGGTTGTCTTCCCTTTCCTCTCCTACATATCATCTTGAAGCTGCTCCACTGCAGTCTGAATTTCTGTCACCTTGACATCCAAGTCATAGAACTTTTGTTCCATGATTCTCTCTAGGCTTGCCTGGTTTTGAGTTAGGGTGGCTAGTCCTTTCTCAATCCGCAGGGTGGATGCAATCAGGTAACCAAGCTGCTCTTGTTTGGTTTTCAAGAAATACTCAGATGCCTCCTCTTGAGTTGGCATCTTGGCAGCTTTCTCCTTCCTTGCCTTCTCCTTCTTTGCTTGTGCTTGAACTGATGATGGCTCATTCTCAGTCATTACAACTTGATTGTCCTCAAAATCTGGACGGATGGGCAGGTGTTCCTTGTCCAATAAATATATGCCCGTGCCCATCTTAGAGTTGATGAGCTCCTGAATTTGAGGGGCATAACCACAGCTCCTCTTCTGATCTGCTGCAGTCCTCTTGATAGTCTCTACTATGAGGCTCATGACCTTGAATTTCTGTGGCACATCAAATACATGTAGCAAGTTGATTGCATGGCCTCTGATCATCTTGTGATCTCCAGACTTGGGTAATAAGGTGTGCCTCAATATCCAATTGATGGTTGGCAGCCCTGACAGAAGATAATGCACTGAGCCGAATTTGAAAGTGTCAAGAGCTTCATTTGGAATTTCCTTGTACATGTTGGACATTGAGTTATGATCCATTTTCTTCTTGGCATAGATATCCAAGTCATCTGCTTGCTCCTCTGGGGCATTGATCAACTTTGCCCATTCCTCAACAGTTGATTGGTACCTCGTACCCTCAGACATCCATGTGATCCTCCCATCTGGATAAAAGTGTGCCGTGGAGTAGAATTGCATAATGAGCTCCTTGTTCCACTTTGTGAGCTTCTGCCCAACAAAGTCAGCAACTCCACAAGCACTAAAGCTGTCATACACTCCAGGGTAGTGTTCCTCATTTTCCTTCATGTACTCCCAATCGACCCATCTCATGTCACAGACTATTGGCTTCTTGTCTAGCAGCACTGTCTCATAAAAATCTTGCTGCTCCTTGGTGTGAAACCTGTAATCCACAGCAGTCCTTCTCCTTGAAGCATACGGATCTGCTTCTCTCCACTTCCTCAGCCCTGAGTCTCTCCTGAGCTTCATATCCTCAGCCATAGGATGAGCATCGTTGTGGTCTAGGATCTTGGGCTTGAGCTTTCTCAGAATTTGCTCTTCATCCTCTTCTTCAGCAACAGTCTCAGGCACTGGGGCCTTGTTCTTCTTAGCTGCACGAATGCTCCTTGTATTCCTCTTTGGTGCAGACTTGGGCTTGGAGGCAGCTTTGGGTGCTTCTTTGGGCTTAGATGCAGCAGCCCCTGTCCTGATAGCATCACCCATAAGCTTAGGTGCTTTAGGTGCTGGTGCAGCAACCTCTTCTTTCTCTTCCTCTTCCATAATGGAAGCCTTTCCAAGCACTCTGGCTATGATCTTCTTGACCCTTTCCTTCCTCTTCTTGCCTTCTGCAGCAACTGGCTCTTTGGGTGCAGGCTTTTCAGTTGAAGCTCTAGCCTTTGACATAGGCTGCCTGCCTGCTGGCCTTTTGATCTTTAGACCTGGCTTTGTGCCTTGAGCTGGCTCAACTCTCTTTGATGTGGCCTCTTCTTCTGCCACATAATCTTCATCTTCAGAATCAGAAGTTCTCTTCTTCCTTTGTCTAGTGACAGCTTTTGGCAGATTGCTTGGGGTACTTCTGCTGCCATCATCTGAAGAGCTGGAGGGGCTAGTGCCCTCACTCATCTGCACTTGCTCTTCTGACATGTTTTGGCTATCACTCTGATCAGACATGCTGCAAACTCTGACTGCTGACCCTGTGAATAGTTTATAGATGAGGTAGAGTGGATGAGCATCACAAAATGCAGAGATTTTTGCAAAAAGAATGATCCAAAAACTTAGTTTTAGTTTCCCACTGAAATCATCTCAGATCTACCGATTTTCAAACTCGGTGATACCGAAACAGTTGTGGAACCTAAACTAGTGAACTCGGTTGGACCGAGTCACAGTTCGGTGGCACCGAGACTGCTAGGGTTTCACAGAATTCCAAAATCGGTCACACCGATAAGTAATTCTCAGTCAGACCGAGTCTCACTTGTGCAATGGCATAAGCCAAATCGGTGGGACCGAGTTTTTCAACTCGGTGGGTCCGAGATGGTTTCGGCGGAAACCTAACCCTAAAATTTTCGAATCAAGCCTAATCTACGAGCGTTTTGACTGGATAGGAGTGTTTCAATCGTGGCAAGAATCATGATGATCACAATGTGCTAAGAATCGGATTGGGGAATAGCACAAAGATCGAGTTCATACCCTAGTTCGGCGGAGACTCGCTACGGCGGCAACGGCGGGGTAGAATTCCCATTGACCGCGACGGAGACCAGTGACTGGAGGCGGCTGGCAGCGAGGAGACGATCCGGAGACCACGTTGGCAGAGCAGGCTATTGCGCGGGCGAAGGGGTTCGGAGAAATTTCCAAATTTTGTCAGTGACTATATATAGCCCGACCCTGTCGGTGTGACCGAGTGGAACAACTCGGTGGCACCGAGATTCATAACTGCAAGCAGTTACTGAAACTCGGTGTGACCGAAAGGTTCAAATCGTTTGCACCGAGATTGAAAACCTAGATCAACTTAGTGATCTCGGTAGGACCGAAAGTGGGGTATCGGTCAGACCGAGAATCATAAAGAGGTTTTGGAAGTTTAAGTCTATGACGAATTGGGGACTCCGAGCGCTCCTCACACAGAGTGGTTCGAATCTGAATTGATCAAATTTTGTGATGCAGCATGAATAGAGTTTGAGACGAGAAAAGCATAGATAGCTAGAGGAGGTTCTTAGGCATTCTTGTCCATCCACTTGGCAAAAGAAAATAAAACCAAACAATCAAAACAACAAGTGGATGTCCTCGAATGAGTAAAATATGCAACCAGCATGCTCACACAATAAGATGGCAAATGAAATATGTGACAAGGCACGCACAACCAATTCTAGCATCTATCAAGCAATTTGCGATGACTAGGTCATCTATATATGAGTATATTGACTTAGGAGTCAAGTGAGAACACTTGATCATAGGTCATACTCATCGTTTAAGCTCAAGTGGGGTTAGCACTTTTACATAAAGCATTGTTGTGTTCACATCTTTAGAGTTGCTTTAGTTCAAGTCTTAGAGTAAAGCTCCCCCTAGATGTGATACCCCCCCTAAGAGGGATGAACTAACCTTGGGTTTTGTCGATGATGACTTCATGTAGATGTTGAAGATGTGGATGCTCAATGTTGATGTAGATCACTTGGAGCTATCCATTTGAGTGAATTGCACTTTCAATACCTACATGGGTTAGTCCCACAAGGAATAAACAAGGATATCCATAGACATAGAGTGATGCACACACAAGATGATGTCCATGAACACTTTGAGGTTACCTTGTCCCTTGTATTACCAACAAGAGGGTTTGTGACTCCTTGAACTAGTGCAAGATGTGGAAGTTGATTGCACTTGTTCTTGCCAAAATGATAAGAGTGAAGTATGTTGGCGGAGTCACCCTCAAGAACTCTCTAGTTCTTCTTCTTTTGGATCCACACCATCTTGATGGGAATCCTTGAAGTTGTAGTCGTACTTGATGAAGTGGAACTTGAAGTAGTCTTGGGAATCCACTTGACTAAGGTCTTAGGAGCTTCTTCAAATGCGTCAATTTCCTCTTGAAGCTTGTCCTTGCCTTTTTGCTTGTAGTCTTGTGGTGGAAGATCATCTTGAGCTTGTGTCCCCTTGAAAGAAGTATCATACTTCTCTTGTTGAGGAACAAACTTTGTCTTGTGGTATTGATCTTCTTCCCACTCAACTCCATTGGCATTGAACTTTCGTTCAAAACCAACACCTTGATTCTTCCGGTGCATTCCTTGCTTGCGCACAATTTCCTCGAATTGCTTACTCCTGGCAAGGCTTTTGTACACTCCTTTCTCTATAATTCCCTTCAATAAGCTATTTTCTTGCTCAAGTGTAACTTGGCTAAGAGAATCATTAGTGGAATCAAGAGAACTACTAGAAGCAACAATATTGGATTTAGCATGATCATTGTTACTACTAGAGGAAGAATCTTTCTTGTTCTTGTTACTAGACTTGACTTGAGGCATGTAAGTGGATAAGAGTAAACGCTTGGCAATGTGAGAAGAACTTTTCTTACGGAGATCATCATTGATTGCTTTTAAGAACTCATGCTCTTGCTCAAGATTGAGCCTTTCAAAGCGCAATTTCTCATGAGCTCTTAAAAGTTCTCGATGATCTTCGATGATAGTTTCATGGGCTAACTTAAGAGTGTTTAGTTCTTTAGTTAGGGCCTCAATCTTCTCCTTATCATTGTCATTCGTTTTATCTTGATTAGCATGTTTAATTGACGTTTCATCATAGTATTCATCACTAGAGTTGTCAACAAGCAAATCATCACCTAACAAGTCATCTTCATCACTATTGAAATCAACATACTCGGGGTGTGTTACCTTAGGACCTTTGGCCATGAAGCATCTTCCAATTCCTTCATTTGGCGAGTCAAATATGTCGTAGGAGTTGGTTGACAGAAGTGCTAGACCGGCAACACCTTCATCTTGAGTATCTTCGGAGTCGGAGTGATAACTTCTCTCGGAGTGGCTGTCGGAGTCGGAGCCGGATACCCATTCACCAACATGAGCTTGATGTCTTCGTCTTGTGTAGCTCCTTGATGATTTTTCCTTTCTTCCTGAATCCTTGCTTCTCCGTGAGTATCTTCGTTCATAACGATCATCTCTACTCCTTCTCTCTCTTGGTGGTGATTCTTTGCTTCTTCTTTTTGGAGAATCTTCTCTTCTCTTGTAGGGAGCCGTACACTCATTGGAATAGTGTCCGGGTCTTCCACAACTGTAGCAGTTTCGCTCTCGACTAGAAGATCTTTTGTCATTGTAGGACCTTGACTTGAAGCTTCTATCTTTGATTCTACTCTTGTAGAACTTGTTGAAGTTCTTCACCATTAAGCTCAATTCTTCATTGAAGTCTTGTTTCTCACTTGATGATGTAGGGGCTTCACATGAGGCTTTATAGGCACCACTTGATTTGTTGTGAAGTTCCTCTTTATCCTTAAGTGACATCTCATGAGCAACAATTCTTCCAATCACCTCCGTTGGCTTGAGATCTTTGTAATTGGGCATCATTTGGATCAATGTGCACACGGTATCATATTTTCCATCCAAGGCTCTTAGAATCTTCTTGATGATGAATCTATCGGTCATCTCTTCACTTCCTAAGCCGGCAATCTCATTTGTGATGAGAGCAAGCCTAGAGTACTTTTCAGCGACACCTTCACCATCCTTCATCTTGAACTTGTCAAGTTGGCTTTGAAGCACATCCAACTTGGATTCCTTGACGGAGTCGGTACCTTTGTGCATATCAATCAAAGTGTCCCAAATTTCCTTCGCATTCTCAAGACGGCTGATTTTGTTGAATTCTTCGGGGCACAATCCGTTGAAGAGAATATCACAAGCTTGAGCATTGTATTGCAACATCTTCAACTCATCCGCGGTAGCTTCACGGTTTGGTTCTCTCCCATCAAAGAAGTCACCTTGCAAACCAACACACACAATAGCCCAAACGGCAGGGTTATGTCCAAGAATATGCATTTTCATTTTATGCTTCCAACTAGCAAAATTAGTACCATCAAAGTAGGGACCTCTACGGTGATAATTTTCCTCGCTAGATGCCATACTCTCCTAGGTTGTGAAACCAAGGCTATGACCACCAAAAGCTATGGAGATCAAAGCAAATGGAGACCAAAGCTCTGATACCACTTGTAGGATCGAAAGTATGTCTAGAGGGGGGGTGATTAGACTCTTGACCAAATAAAAACTTAACCTTTTCCCAATTTTAGTTCTTGGCAGATTTTAGCTATTTTAGGACAAGTCAAGCAATCATCACACAATTCAAGCAAGCATGCAAAGAGTATATTGGCAGCGGAAAGTAAAGCATGCAACTTGCAAGAATGTAAAGGGAAGGGTTTGGAGAATTCAAACGCAATTGGAGACACGAATGTTTTTCCCGTGGTTCGGATAGGTGGTGCTATCCTACATCCACGTTGATGGAGACTTCAACCCACAAAGGGTAACGGTTGCGAGAGTCCACACAGGGCTCCACCCACAAAGGGTAACGGTTGCGCGAGTCCACACAGGGCTCCACCCACGAAGGGTCCACGAAGAAGCAACCACCCACAAAGGGTCCACGAAGAAGCAACCTTGTCTATCCCACCATGGCCATCGCCCACACAGGACTTGCCTCACTAGCGGTAGATCTTCACGAAGTAGGCGATCTCCTTTCCCTTACAAACTCCTTGGTTCAACTCCACAATCTTCTCGGAGGCTCCCAAGTGACACCTAGCCAATCTAGGAGACACCACTCTCCAAGAAGTAACAAATGGTGTGTAGGTAATGAACTCCTTGCTCTTGTGCTTCAAATGATAGTCTCCCCAACACTCAACTCTCTCTCATAGGATTTGGATTTTGTGGAAAGAAGATTTGAGTGGAAAGCAACTTGGAGAGGCTAGAGATCAAGATTCATATGGTAGGAATGGAATATCTTGGTCTCAACACATGAGTAGGTGGTTCTCTCTCAGAACATATGAGTTGGAATGGTGTATGTGTTCTGATTGCTCTCTCTTTGAATGAAGAGGAGGTGGAGGGGTATATATAGCCTCCACACAAAATCCAACCGTTACACACAGTTTTCCAATCTCGGTGGGACCGAATCTACAAACTCGGTCGGACCGAAAATGTAAACCTAGTGACCGTTAGAGATTTTCGGTGGGACTGACATGCAACTTGGTAGGACCGATATGGTTAGGGTTTGGGCATAACGTAATCTCGGTGAGACTGATTACACAAACTCGGTGAGACCGAATTTGGTAATTAGCTAACCAGAGAGTTGGTCAGGCAAACTCGGTGGGACCGATTTGCTCTTTCGGTGAGACCGAAAAGTTACAAAGGGGAAACACTGAATTTACATTGCAATCTCGGTGGGACCGATTCGCTCTTTCGGTGAGACCGAAAAGTTACGAAAGGGAAACAGAGAGTTTGCAATCCCATCTCGGTGAGACCGAGATCCCTATCGGTAGAACCGAATTGCTAGGGTTTGGCAGTGGCTTATGACAAGTGAAACTCGGTGGCGCCGGATAGGAAGAATCGGTAGGACCGAGTTTGGCTTAGGGTTTAGGTCATATGTGGATATGGGAAAGTAGTTGAGGGTTTTGGAGCATATCACTAAGCACATGAAGCAAGAGGCTCATTAAGCAACACCTCATCCCTCCTTGATAGTATTGGCTTTTTCTAAAGACTCAATGTGATCTTGGATCACTACAATATAAAATGAAGAGTCTTGAGCTTTTGAGCTTGAGCCAATCCTTTGTCCTTAGCATTTTGAGGGTTCCACTTTCACATCCATGCCATGCCAATCATCGAGCTTTCCTGAAATAATCATCTTGGAATAGCATTAGCTCAATGAGCTATATGTTGTTATGAATTACCAAAACCACCTAGGGATAGTTGCACTTTCAGGCCCGCGTCCTCACCCGCGCCCCGCGACTTCGCCCCGCCACCACCATCTCGCACTCCGGCGACCGAGCCGGCTAGCCCCGCCGCGTGCCATCGCCGGAGGCCACGCCAAGCGCCGGAGATCCTCGCCGTTCCGACGTCGCCGCGACGCCCCACAGCGCCCAAACGCCGCGCCGCCGTCTCCTCTCGTCGGTTCCGGCCTCCTCCTCGCTTCTTCCTCGCCGGATCCTCGCTTCTTCCTCGCCGGAGCAAAGTCAACCCTCGCCGGAGTTGCCTCGGTTCGCGCGCCGACGATGAACCCTAGATCCGGAGGGTATAATTTTTCCTAAGTCCGCAGTTCAAATGCCCTTGTTCATCATGCTATAACTTTGCATCCGTAGCTCCGTTTTTGGCATATAGCATATCAAAATGTTCGTCTAAGAGAGAACATCATTTCATCCCATTTCATCATTTTCATTTGAGTTCATCTTGATGCCCGAAATGCTGTTAGAAGAGTGCTATTTGAGTTAATTGTTAGATCTGCTGCTCCATTTAGATATTTGTCATTTTTGCCATGATTATTGTGTGCATGATATGCCCATGAGCTCTACATGTGTTTTATTATATGTTTTGCCATCTATCTAGGGGTGCAATCCATGTATTTTTGTGATGTGTGTGGTGACTAGCACAAGCTTGCCAAGTGAGGCACTTGGTAATGCTGATTTCAGGGACTTAGCATTTCCACCAAGTCCTTGACATGTTTATCTCATATTGCCATATGTTCATGTTGTTTCCTAGTGATCCGTGCCTCTTTTGAGGATGATCAGTAAGGATGTTTTGTTAATCTTGTAGTGCTCTATCCATCCATGTCTTTGTTTGCATTTATGGAGCACCCTAGCATGAGTCAATCGAGCTCTACTTTTGCTATTTCGTGAATCTGGGCAGATTGTCTACTTGTTAGCGATTTTGCCGAGGATATTGTAGTTGATCCGTGCATGCTATGTTATTGTTCTTGCCATGTCTAGATTGCATTTTGTGTATTCTTGATGGGTGTATGCTTAGATTATCATGACTTGCTCTGTAGTGAGTGCATCGAGCTCGTAAACATGCCTACTTGATATCTGTTTTCAGCATGCTTCAGTTTTCACTAAGTCTGAGAACTGATTATGTTTTTGCCATGTTCACATGCTTGCAAATGTATTTTCTGATCCCTTTTGGCTCTAGGTCACTAAGGGACTTTTGTTAACCTCTTTGAGTAGCTCCATCCCATGCTTTACTTTGCCATGTTCAGATCCTGTAGCATATTGTTTTCATGCTACGAAGAGTGCTATCTGATCTGAGCTTCCAGACAAGTGTTAATTTCACTAAGTCTGAGATCTGTTTACCAAATGCATTTTTGCCATGCTTGTTTGAACCTGTTAATGGATGAATTGGCCGTAGCTGAGTGCTAGTATTTTGTTTAGCTTCATGAATGGATCCCCGACATGTATTTTGATGCCATGTTTGGGTGCTGTAGCATGTTCATCTTGTTGCATTTAGATGGCTACTTGCTATAAATCGCAGATCGTGGCCATATTTGAATCGCTTGCCATTTCCAAACCGTAACTCCGATTCCGGCGTTCTTTATATCGTTTTCAAGCGATTTCATCTCATCTTTCCAGTGGAACACTTGGATTTCCAAGTTGAGGCCAGGTTCATGCATTCCTTGTCAAATCTTGCATATGCATCACATATTGCATCCCGCGTAGCATACCATGTTTGCATCATATTGTTTGAGCTTTGCACGTGGTTGATTGTGTCCTTGTTGCTTGTTTGTATTGTTTGGGTAGAGCCGGGAGACGAGTTCGCTAATGAGGAGCCCATTGAGTTTGCTTTCGAGGATCTAGTCAACTCTGACCACTTTGCAGGCAAGATGATCATACCCTCGAAATCACTACTATCTTTGCTATGCTAGATGCTCGCTCTTTTGCTATGCCTATGCTATGATGCCTACCACTTGCTTATCATGCCTCCCAAATTGCCATGTCAAACCTCTAACCCACCATGTCCTAGCAAACCGTTGATTGGCTATGTTACCGCTTTGCTCAGCCCCTCTTATAGCGTTGTTAGTTGCAGGTGAAGATTGGAGATCGTTCCTTGTTGGAACCCTATTTACTTGTTGGGATATCATTATATTGCCATGTTATCTTAATGCATCTATATACTTGGTAAAGGGTGGAAGGCTCGGCCTCTCGCCTAGTGTTTTGTTCCACTCTTGCCGCCCTAGTTTCCGTCATATCGGTGTTATGTTCCCGGATTTTGCGTTCCTTACGTGGTTGGGTTATAATGGGAACCCCTTGATAGTTCGCCTTGATTAAAGCCTTTCCAGCAATGCCCAACCTTGGTTTTACCATTTGACACCTAGCCTCTTTTTCCCTTGGGTTTCCGGAGCCCGAGGGTCATCTTATTTTAACCCCCCCCGGGCCAGTGCTCCTCTGAGTGTTGGTCCAACCTAGAGCCCCTTGCAGCACCACCTCGGGGAAACTCGAGGGCTGGTTTTAGTTGTACGGATTGCTTATCCGATTGTGCCCTGAGAACGAGATATGTGTAGCTCCTATCGGGATTTGTCGGCACATTCGGGCGGTGTTGCTGGATTTGTTTTAACTTGTCGAAGTGTCTTGAAGAACCGGGATACCGAGTCTGATCGGAGCGTCTCGGGAGGAGGTCTATTCCTTCGTTGACCGTGAGAGCTTGTCATAGGCTAAGTTGGGACTCCCATGCAGGGATTTGAACTTTCGAAAGCCGTGCCCGCGGTTATGGGCAGATGGGAATTTGTTAATGTCCGGTTGTAGATAACTTGAACCTTAATTTAATTAAAATGAATCAACTGTGTGAGTAACCGTGATGGTCTCTTCTCGGCGGAGTCCGGGAAGTGAACACGGTGTTGGAGTAATGCTTGCGCAGGTTGTCCTCTAGTTTCTCGCTCGTGCTTTGCCTCCTCTTCTTGCTCTATTTTGCGAACAGGTTAGCCTCCATATATGCTAGTCGCTTGCTGCAGCCCCACATATTTTTACCTTGCCTTTCCTATTAAGCTTAAATAGTCTTGATCGCGAGGGTGCGAGATTGCTGAGTCCCTGTGGCTCACAGATTACTGTTAAACCAGATGCAGGGCCTGATGATTCCGCTCCAGGTGACGCGCTTGAGCTCAAGTGGGAGTTCGACGAGGACTCTCAACAATACTACGTGTCTTTCCCTGATGATCAGTAGTGGTGCCCAGTTGGGGTGATCGGGACCGTGTCACATGTTGGGTTATCTTTTATTTTGGCGCCGTAGTCGGGCCATGAGTGTTTGCATGTTGTAATGTTATTTATGTACCTTGATTGACGTGGCGAGTGTAACCCAACTATGTTATCTCCCCTTTTATTATCTATATTACATGGGATGTTGAGAAGATTGCCTAACTTGCGACATATGCCTTCAATGCGATTATGTCTCTAAGTCGTGCCTCAACATGTGGGAGCTATAGTCGCATCGAGGGTGTTACAATGGATTAGCAGAGGGCTGAGCTGGGGTCCCGCCAAGGACGTGCCTGTACTGCAAAGCCGCATTCAAAATCTCTTCGCAGGAGATTTTAGTTTGATTATGGTAATGCAAGTCATGCTGGTTCGACTAATCCAGCCATGCAAATGCCAGCCTCTTCGCACGTGGGAGTTCAACCCAGAAGGACCACACGCTATTTAGAATTTCCTCGGCCTGACACACGAGGAGATGTATAGATCATTCTTCGGACCCCAGATAGAGTGTTCGGATACTACCGAGGACGTGGGCCTGAGCAGCAACCGCACCGCCGACCAAGTAAGTTATCCTCTAGCCGAACACACCGTCTTTCATTTATCATGACGTTATTCTGAGAAATCGCTCTTTGACTAGGACTGGATAACAAAGGCGAAGATGATTCAGTGTTCGGCCCCCCTTCCCAAGGGTTTGGAAAATCCGGTACTGGAAAAGATGCTCGAGCTAGCACCTTGCCCGGAGCCCTCAAAGGAAGACAAAGGGGGGAATAATGAGGGCGAAAGCGGGCCTCCACCGCTACCTATTCCGACCGAGGGAACGCACGCCTCCATGAGGGAGGATAACCGAGGGGAGGAATCTGACATTCTCTCACCCCGGGGAGGGAAGAGGACTACCTCTGAAGATCCGGAAACCAAGGTTTCCAAGCGGGAGAAGAAATCTCCACCAGAGGGTCCTGCCTTGGAGGGTGCTCTTGCCGCACAAAGTCCGCGCGGGGATCAGCCCTCTAACAAGCTGTAAGTAATTTAAAAGTACTTTAATAGTGAAGATATATTACCTTACCTCTAAGGAAAATAACCGAAGTATTTATCTTGCAGTTTGGATCTTAGCCCTTCTCAGCAGAGCTCGTCTTCGAGGGATCTTCTTCCGGAGATGGTGGAGAGCAAAACGCCTCCCCCGGACTCCTCCACTCAAGAAGCGGGCGACCTTGAAGTGTCGTCATGGAGGGCCTCTCTGGATCCGGTGAGGCCAGAAGATAATCCTATAGTCACCCGAAGTCCCCAGCGTCCGACTCTCGAAGAGAGAAAACAGAAGAGTCCGACACCGTCTGGTACGCGGTCGGACGTACCGAGAGAGCTGTTGGAGCGAGCGGCCATCTCAGAAGAACACCGTACATTGATGGGTACGGTGATGGGAAGGATTTCGTCTGCCAAAAGCGGGTTGCATAATGCCTTTATGAGTCTACTGACGGGTTTTGAGGTACGTAAAATGATGCACATTTGTGATGGTACCGCACATTTTTAGGTGTGTCCTGTGTAGATAGTAGCCCCTGAGACTCTGGTTGTCGCCGAGAACGGCGGCAAACATAGGATCGTAGTCCCAGGCAATAACCATACCGCTTTAATGTGCAGGTAGTGGGAGCTCCGGTGGCTAGCCGGACTCGTGAGTTTGCCGAACTAAAGTGGCAATTGGATGCAGCGGATGCCGGCATCGAGCTTGTTAACAAGAGGCTTGACGAGGCACAAGGTAAGTGGTATTTTCTGGTGAATGATAGATAGTAAGAGCAGCATGATGCCAGTATCTTTAATATGTTGTGACTGCAGATGGAGCTGCCACAGTGGAAACCCTGCGGGCGGAACTTGCCCGAGCCAAAGAACAAGCACGGATTAGTAATGCGGCTACTTTGAAGGCGGCCGAAGAGTTGAAAGCCGAGAAGGCCGCACATTGCGAGAGCAAAGAGAAGATGGCCAAGATGGCCGTAAAGTTAAAAGACACTGCCGACCGTTGCCAGTTCCTTGAAAAAGAAAACCAAGCGAAGGCAACAGACCTTGAAAAGGCCACGATGGCGAACAAAGACACCCGCTCTGCTATGAGAGCGAAGAAGGAGGAGCTGCGGGAAGCCGGGGATATTGAGGTTGGGAAGCCCTTTCTGCTGCGGAGGAAGTTCGGAGATCCACGGTATGCCCCTCTAGATCGGCTGTGGAGTTCGGCAGACACATATATGGACTTGGCGGCGAGCGCTGTCGATGCGGCCAAATACTTCCGAGATCAGACAGATTGTGAAGTGGACAAGCTGTTCTGGTCGCAATTTAACGTTCCAGAGCGTACGCTTCCGTTGACTGATCAGCTAGCCGAATGGGCCGAACTCAATAGGTTATCCGGACTCGCCATGAGGTCTGTCGTGGATCAGATGTGGCCGGAAAAGCTAAAGCGGAACAGCTATTTCAGCTTAGTGTAGCAGTTCCTTGGTGCGGTGCCACGCATCAGTGCGATGAAGAGGTCGGCGTGCATAGAAGGCTCACGGATGGCCCTTGCCCGATGTTAAAGCATACTGGGCGGAGATGGATGCTACCACTGTTGCGGCTCAGGGTTCGGCCATAGGCCGAGTGGCTGCCGAGCACTATTTTGAAGAGGTTCTCGAGGGTGCTCGTTTGATAGAGGCCCAGTGCTTGAAGAATATTATGTTTGAGTGACATGTATTCCCATTGTAAACCCAATGTTTTTATGAAATTTATTAAGGCTGTGTTTATACTTTTGCCTGAAAGTAATATGATGCCTCCTGTGCGGCCGTTTATGTATACATGTGTATAACCTAAAAGATTGCAGTCGTCGGCTTCAGCCCCCATGCATATAATGCGGAGGTGTTCACAGAAGACACGTGTTCACACTTAACCCAACGTCTTGGTCCTATTAAGGAGGTGATAGCACAGCGAACGAGGCAACCAGACTATAATGCTTTAACACTTTCACTTAGCCATAGGACTTTGACAGTGGGGCTACTATATAGCCCCTGGTGGCTCCGCACTCTCCCGAATTCGGGGTGCGTACATGCCTGGCCGGGAAACGACCCTTCGTTAAGGCGGAGGAATTCTAACATTCCGATAGGTCATCGAGTGGTTGACCAGTCTCACGCTATATCATGACAGTCAGTTTTAGGCTTTCTCTACTGAGGTGCTCGTCCGGATGACCCAGGGCACAATCGCATTAGTTCTCCTAGTGCTACCTTAGCCGATAGAGCGGAACGTAAGGTACCAAAACATAGGAGCAGGGAAAACCCAACATTTGACCAAAGACATGATTCAGAGGTGATGCATATAGGGCCAAACTCGCGACGCCGAACACTCCCTAAGGTATTCGGTCTTTATGGTATGAACCAGGCCTAATCAGTGCCCTTTGTAAGAAGCCCCTGGTGTTCAGGTACGTGCATTATTCTGACGTAGCCACATGCCAAGACGCCAGCATCCTTCTTCTCAATTGTACTGAGAATCCGAGGGATGTGTATCAACAAGAGACAGTAAAAAAGGTTGACGCAGGGTCTTAATCTAAAAGGAATCCTTGGGACGGGTCCCTGCTGCACGTCTGCGCCTGTGTCTCCGTTGTGCCGTATCTTGGATGGGTGTAGCACGGTAGTCATCTGTAAAATAGAGGAACTTAGGTGAAAAGTTGTCGTGCAAAAAGGTAGTTTTTTTTGAAAAAACCATATAAATTTCAAGATGAGTAAAAATTGCCACTTGTCTGCATGCGTTGAGCCCCTTGTGATAGGGGTGTGGCCATCAAACCTTTACGAATTACATACAACTGCGCCGGACTCATCTAATCATGTCCGTGATCTTGACGACCTATCGAATACTTTAGTTGGTGAGGCCGTTTTAGTGTGCGGTTGCCCAGGCAGCCGCATTCTCTTCGGTGCGCAGGGATCGCTCCATATTTCCATTTACTGTAATGATGCCACGTGGACCGGGCATCTTAAGCGTGAGGGAAGTGTAGTGCGGTATTGCGTTAAAGCGAGCGAAAGCTTCGCGTCCAAGTAGTGCTTGATAGCCTCTTTGGAACGGAGCAATGTGGAAGGTTAAATTTTCACTACGGAAGTTATCGGGGAAGCTGAATATAACTTCTAGTAGCAGGGAGACCGTGCAGTGAGCCCCTGGGCCTGGCGTTACTCCTTTAAAGGTAGTGTTGTTGTGGCAAATTTTCGTTGGGTCTATCCCCATTTTGCGGATTGTGTCCTGATATATCAGGTTTAGACTGCTGCCACCGTCCATCAGGACTCATGTGAAATGGTATCCATCAATTATTGGGTCTAATACCAAGGCAGCCCATCCTGCATTCCGGATATTTGCTGAGTAATCCCGATGGTCGAAAGTGATCGGTTGAGCCGACCAGTGGCAGGACTCCATGGTGATAGGCCCTTGGGCATATTTCTCTGGGAGTGCCGCTTTATTTCTCCCCTTGATCACGTGTAACACGTTTATTGTTTTGACTTTTGGTGGAAATTTCTTTTGTTCCCCAGTGTCTTGCTTGAGAGGCTCATCCTCGTCTTCGCTTGGTGTATCCTCCCCCTTGTGTACGACATTCAGCTTGACGAACTGCTTGAAGACCCAACATTCTCTGTGGGTATGATTAGCGGGTTTACCAGGGGTGCTATGGATCTGACATATTTGGTCCAGAATTTTGTTCAGGCTGGATAGTTCATCTCTGGCGCCTTTAGGGGGCGGCTTTTGCTGACCTGGCCGAGAGCTTCTGAATCCGGCGTTTACTGCCGTGCTCTTTGGGCTGTCTTATTTATTCCGGCGCTTATTGTTTTTGCTGGATCGTGATTTCCCGTTTTCATCTCTAACTTCGGATGTACTTGGGTCGCTGGTGCTGCATCTGGCTAGCCAGCTGTCCTCACCCGCGCAAAAGCGGGTCATGAGGCTTGTTAATGCTTCCATTGTTCTTGGTTTTTCTTGGCCGAGGTGTATGGCAAGCCATTCGTTGCGGACGCTATGCTTAAAAGCTGCCAAGGCTTCGGCGTCCGGACAATCGACTATTTGGTTCTTTTTAGTAAGAAACTTGTTCCAAAGCTTTCGGGCTGACTCTCCGGGCTGTTGAGTTATATGACTTAAATCATCCGCATCCGGAGGTCGGACATAAGTCCCTTGAAAATTTGCCTGAAAAGCATCTTCGAGCTCTTCCTAGCTTCCAATGGAGCTTTCGGGGAGGCTTTTAAGCCAGTGCCGAGCTGGCCCTTTGAGCTTGAGGGGTAAGTACTTGATGGCGTGGAGATCATCTCCTCGAGCCATATGGATATGGAGGATATAGTCCTCAATCCAGACCCCAGGGTCTGTTGTTCCGTTGTATGCCTCTATGTTTACGGGTTTGAATCCCTCTGGAAATTCATGGTCCAGCACCTCATCGGTGAAACATAGGGGGTTTGCGGCACCCCTATATCTGGGTTTACTGTGTTGTTCGGATGTTTGTTATGTTGCATCATATGCTGGAGCGCGCTTCCGTGGTCCATAGATGGATCTGGTTGCGTCGTCCTTTTGATGCGAGCCCTCGCGTGAATCGCGTATTGTCTTATATGCGGCGTTGTTTGCCGCTCTATGTTGGCCGTGCGGTCATCTATCCGGCCAGGTGGCCGTTTTAATTTTTGGTTGCGGGGGATCTAAGGCCTCCTCATCGAATTCAGGTAGCAACTTCCGCTTCGGGTAGCTCTTGGTGGGGCAATTACCTCCGTACTTCGGTGCTGTATTGAGTACTTTACTCCATCTGATTTTAAGTGTGTCTTGCGCAGCCTTGAGCCTTTGCTTCTACTTTTTTAGACTCCTCGCGGTGGCAACGAGCCTTTGACGGGCATTCTGTTGCTCCGGGTGTCTGCCCGGTGTGATGTCATCCGGACTGTTATCTTTGACAGAATCGGGTTGTTCGGTTTGATTCTCCGTGTTGCCGTGGTCCGGTGATGGTTCACCCTGCTCTAACGCTGGGTCTGTATGATCATTGTTTCTGCCGAGGCGGGATTTGGAGCGGCGCTTACGCTGCCGCTTTGACTGCTTCTCGAGGGGACAACCCTTCATTGCGTCCTTATGTTCCTCGTGGTTGTTTTATTTTGGTGTGTCCACCATGTATACGTCATGTGATGAAGTGGGCGTCTAGTGCCCTGTGTGCAGTGGTTCCTGTTCGTCTCCTGCATCGTTGTCTATACCGTTGATATCTTTGGAGTCGAAGTCGAGCATGTTGGTTAGGTCATTGATAGTGGCTACTAAGTGGGTGGTGGGTGGGCGGTGAATCTTGACGCCATCCGCATCCCAATCCTGCCGGACATAGTTCGGCCAGGATTCTCCTGACAAGGAGAGAGACCTTAATGAGTTCAGTATGTCTCCAAGGGGCGAGTGCTGAAAAATATCTACGGAGGTAAACTCCATGATCGGCGCCCAATTGGATTTGCTAGGAACGGGCAGCTCGATCGCCGATGGTGGTAAGGCCTCCGTGGCAGGGTCCATCCACCCGTCCATGGACGGTGCAACTGGCTCCAAATTGAGGGTCGGAGCGGCTGCCGGTGCGATCTCCTGAACACTGTCGGATGGTAGAGCTAAATCGTACTCATCATGACCGCGTGACACACAAGGCAGAGGCTCGAATCTGTCGAAGATCGAGTCTCCATGGATATCGGCTGTGTAGCTTAAGCTTCCAAACCTGACCTGATGGCCAGGGGCGTAGCTTTCAATCTGCTCCAGATGGCCAAGCGAATTGGCCCGCAGTGCAAAGCCGCCAAATACAAAAATCTGTCCGGGGATAAAAGTCTCACCCTGTACTGCATCGCTAACATTGATAGAAGGAGCCATCAAGCCTAATTGCGAAGACACAGAGGAACTCTCAATGAAAGCACCAATGTCGGTGTCAAAACCGGCGGATCTCGGGTAGGGGGTCCCGAACTATGCGTCTAGGCGGATGGTAACAGGAGGCAGGGGACACGAAGTTTTACCCAGGTTCGGGCCCTCTCGATGGAGGTAAAACCCTATGTCCTGCTTGATTAATATTGATGATATGGGTAGTACAAGAGTAGATCTACCACGAGATCAGAGAGGCTAAACCCTAGAAGCTAGCCTATGGTATGATTGTATGTTGTCCTACGGACTAAAACCCTCCGGTTTATATAGACACCGGCAAGGGCTTGGGATACACAAGGTCGGTTACAAAGGGGGAGATATGCATATCCGTATTGCCTAGCTTGCCTTCCACGCCAAGTAAAGTCCCATCCGAACACGAGACGGAGTCTTCAATCTTGTATCTTCATAGTCCAACAGTCCGGCCAAAGGATATAGTCCAGCTGTCCGGAGACCCCCTAATCCAAGACTCCCTCACTCAAGCTTGTCAATATAGTCCAGGTCATGCTCATTCGCTAGATCCTCCCGTGCCAACAACGGGACTTCAACTTGTGGGAGTTCGACCCGGCCCAGCACCAGACTCTGAGCGAGCTCTTCGACACGACACACAAGGACATCTGGAAGGTGCTGTTCAAGGGCACCGAGGTCCCTCCCTCCCTCACCGAGGACCGCGGGCTAAGCGCGAAGCGCCAAGCGCATTCGGTGAGTTCTATACATCCGGTAGGATATTTATTTCCCCTAGCTTAACCATGTACGGGGTCTGATCTCCATGCCTTTGACAGGACTAGGTGGAGACGTCGGGGCAGATTAACTGTCCGGTCCCTCTGCCCGAAGACATTGCGGACGCTCTCCTGACGGAGATGCTGACTCCGGCTCCTTACAAGGTGCCGAAGAAGACCAAGAAGGCCAAGGGAACCCGAAAGAGCTCCCGGCGCCAGGTGTTATCGGACTCATCGTACGATAACTCCGCGACGCACTCCTCTCCCGAAGACGAGGAGGAAGATGAAGATGTTCCCCCTCCAGTCGGGGGAGACAAGAAAAGGAAGGCCGCCCCTACTGGGGGGGGGGGCGAAGGGTCCAAGAAGGGAAGGACTCTCCTTCCGGACTACTCCACCACCGCCGCCGAAGGCGAAGACGAGTGGCTGCTCAGGGCCAAGCCCCTAGCGAAGTCGTAAGTATTCGGATACCAGAGTAACTCATAGCATTCATTTGTCGCACTGCTTCTCCTAACGCCGAATTATGATTGTGCAGACCGCCCCGAACCCGTATCGACGTATCCTCGTCGGACGGCTCCCTGGGCTCGTCGGATATGGATAGCGATCCACTTTCGACCGCCACCTCCCCTTGCCCTACGGACAACGCCGAGGTGTTGTCTCAAGAGGCACTGGGTCGAGGGGAGACAGTCCCGGAGGTGCCTCAAAGCGACCTTCCGGACTTCGGGAGTAGGGGGAGTATAGCCCCCGAGGGCTCCGAGTTCGGCCCTCAGCCGAACACTGCGCCAGAACCTCCAGTGGTTCCGGACTCGGGCAGGCGGCCTCCTTCCAAGAGGGGCAAGACGCCTGTGTCAGTGAGCTCTGCCCATCCAGAGGCACCAGACAATCTACTGGGGGCGCTTCGCAGTGCTTCCATTGACGAAGAGCACCACACTATTATGAGTGCGGTGGTCCAGAAGGTTCAGTCCGCCAAGAGCGGACTGACTGAAGCCTGTGCCATCCTTCTAACAGGCTTTGAGGTAAGTTTTTGAAATATAGGAGAAATATTACCGCATAGATAGTAGCCCCTAATGCTCTGTTCGGTGTTCACAAAGAAAAGCCGAACAGAGGATCAAACAATATCGCAGGAGTCTAATATAAGTATGTCTATATGCGTATGCAGGCTTCGCTGCTGGCCTCTGCCGCACTGACTGCGGAGGTCACCGCACTGAAGCAGGACCTTAAAGGGTCCAAGGACGAGCTCGGCCTTGCCAAGAGGCAGCTCGAGGAGAACAAAGGTAAGTAGTACCTAGTCTATGGATATGTATAAAAAGAATGCGATTGCAAAATGATAGGATCATCGTAAATTTGCCAGGTGCCACGGCCGAGGTGGCAACCCTAAAGCAAGCGCTATCCGAGGCCGAAAACAAAGCGGACAAGGAGCGCACCGAGCGGGAAAGGCATGAGGCACGGGTGGGCGAGGTGCAGCAAGAGCTCCACGCTCTCGTGACGAAGCACGAGGTGTTGGAGCTTGACTTGAAGATGCGAGAGTCTGAGCTTGCCGCGGCCCTCGAGAGCACAAAGAGTGCCAAGGCCAAAGCCCAAAAGGCCCTCCAGGGATTGATGCAATGAAGAAGATAGCGGCGGGTAAGGCATTCTATATGCGAAGCAAGCATGTGAAAGTAAATTACCTATTACTTACCCGAATCCGGAGCTCTCCAGGAGCATTCGCAGATTTGCCCCGTAGTGTGTCGGATGCCGTACAGTTTTACCAGGCCAAGGAGGGAAGCTCAACGGAGAAGCTGGTCTGGTCTTAGTATACTGGGACCGAACACCCGATGCCTCTGAGCGACCAGCTAAAGCAACTAGTCGAGCTGCACAAGGCGGCCGAACAGGCCATGAAGGGATTTATAGTCCTGATGTGGCATGGCGACGCCCTTCCCACCAGCTACTTCGGCCTGGTGATGCGGCTTGTGGATGCCTGCCCACGACTAGAAGTCATCAAGCGGTCCGTCTGCATCGAAGGTGCACGCCGGGCTTTCGCCCGTGTGAGGGTGCAATGGGCCAAGATGGACGCCGTGAAGCTGATTAAGGAAGGGCCGCCGGAGGGCAAGGAGCATCGCCACCCCAAGATGTACTATGAGGGTGTCCTGAAGGGTGCTCATCTCGTAGCGGACGAGTGTACGAAAGATATAATATTCGAGTAAACTCGCTCGTTTAATCTTGTAGTTATGAAAACTTGTTCGTATGCGCTATGCAACGCTTGTTTGAATTTAAAATATTACCTTTTGTTCGGCTGTTTATCAAATCTGACAGATGGCTAGTCGTCGGCTTCTGCCCCCACGCCACGAGTGCTGGGGTGTTCGGGATAAACCTGAGCACTCTTGTTCCCATTGTTGGGTCCTTCGAGGGAGGTGCTTAGCACAACGAACAAGGCAATCAGACTATAATGCGTTATCACTCTCACTTAGCCATAGAATTCTATAATTTTAAATTTCGGCGAAGCCCCTAGTATTCGGAAGGCCGAATCTGGGGTGCGATACACACCTTAAGCCGGACAGGGCCGACTCCTCGCTCTAAGCGGTATAAGTCTTTAAGGACTCGAAAACCTCTCGAACAGCGACCAGTCTCTCGCCTTATCATGACAGTCAGTTTTAGCTTTCTCTACTGAGGTGCTTAACCCAGCAGAACCGGGGCACAATCACAGTAGTTCTCCCAGTGCTACCTTAGCCGCTATAGCAGAACGTAAGGTACCAAAACATGGGAGCCGGGCAAACCCAACTATTGACCCAAGACATGATTCGGAGCTGATGCATATAATGCTATAAGTTCGGGGTGCCGCACTGTCGAAAGTGTTCGGACTTTTCACGCCGTATTGTGGGGTATGCTTAAGCCCCTAGCGTATTGGCCGTACCAGAGTGTACGGGTGCTGGATGTCACGAATGAACATATATATATATATATATAAAGACGAATGTAATAATAGTCTTAATGTTATGCATTGTTTATTCAAAAAGGTGCGTTAAAGTAGAATGATACATGCAGTGCAATAAGCAAAAACTAGGACTATGTCCCCTCCAAGGGCGAGCTGAAGAATAGTATTAAGGCAAGTATTACACTCGTTATCGTAATCCACCTGGGAGTTCCGTGGTGTGACGTAGCTGTCTGCCTTCTTGGTTGCTGCATCATATGTTCGACAATCGTGCTGCTGGACCGGGTTTCCAGAGATTAAAGTCCTGAAAAGAAAATAACAAAACGGGAAGCCCCTAGTGCGGTTTAAGCCGTGTCTTGGGGCGTGCCATAGTCATGCCCCCTCCCTGCCTGCGCCCATGGTATTTTTAATGCGTAATTATGTACGCGTGGCACGAATTTCGCCGTTTGGCTTGGGTCGGGGTGGGGGCCACAGTGCTATGCGAGCTCGGAACGTGCCAGGCAGTCCTGTTGCTGATTACTCCGGGCGCGCTTGAAGGTGTTTGGGTCCTTAAACGCCAAACTAGTGGATTGCCTTAAGAGGCTGCTTTGCGCTTCCGCTGCGAGGGCCGCAGTGTGCTCCTCCGTTCAGAGAGAGTGCTCTGTGTTTCCGTTAACTGTAATGACCCCCTGAGGTCTTGGCATCTTGAGCTTGAGGTATGCATAATGCGGTACCACATTGAATCTCGCAAATGCGGTTCGCCCAAGTAGTGCATGATAACCACTGCGGAATAGGACTATATCGAAGATTAACTCTTCGCTTCGGAAGTTATCTGGGGATCCGAAGACCACTTCCAGTGTGACTGAGCCTGTGCAATGGGCCTCTACACCTAGTATGACGCCTTTAAAGGTCGTTTTTGTGGGTTTGATCCTTGAGGGGTCTATACCCATTTTGCACACTGTGTCCTAGTAAAGCAGGTTCAGGCTGCTGCCGCCATCCATAAGGACTCGAGTGACGTGAAATCCGTCAATGATTGGGTCTAGGACCAGTGCGGCGAATCCGCCATGACGGATACTAGTGGGGTGGTCCCTGTGATCAAAGGTGATCGGACAGGAGGACCATGGGTTGAACTTTGGGGCGACTGGCTCCAATGCATATACGTCCCTGAGCGCACGCTTCCACTCCCTCTTGGGGATGTGGGTTGCGTATATCATGTTCACCGTCCACACTTGTGGGGGGAACCTCTTCTATCCTCCGGTGTTCGGCTGCCGGGGCTCTTCCTCGTCATCGCTATGTGGCCCCTTATCTTTGTTTTCGGCATTTAACTTGCTGCCTGCTTGAATACCCAACAATCCCTATTGGTGTGGTTGGCTGGCTTGTCGGGGGTGCCGTGTATTTGACATGAGCGATCGAATATGCGGTCCAAAATGTCGGATTTCGGCTTCCGGCAGACCCTTGAGGTTTGAACACTGGGGTGCGCGCGGAGCTTTCGTCTCCTACCTACCTGCACCCCTCCGCCTTGCTAGGATCTAAACTAAGGAAAGAACAACACAAGAGACACAGGGTTTATACTGGTTCGGGCCACCGTTGTGGTGTAATACCCTACTCCAGTGTGTGGTGTGGTGGATTGCCTCTTGGGCTGATGATGATGAACAATACAAGGAAGAACAGCCTCGAGAGGGTCTGTTCTTGGCTGGGCGATGAACTGCTGGGAGGAGCTCAGTCACCTTTCTCTCTCTCTCTCTCCGTCCGTCCTCCCCCCTGTCTAGCGGGTGGCTGGTCCTATTTATAGGGGCCCTGGTCCTCTTCCCAAATATCGAGCGGGAAGGGAGCCAACAATGGTAGGCTAATTTGAAAGGTGACAGCTAGTACTAGCTATCCGGACAAAAGTAGTCTTCGGCTGTGCAAAGCTCTAGTGATGACGTCATCTTGGGCTCCACGGTGACCTCCGTCTCGTAGTCCTCCTGGTCTTGGTCTCGTTGCACCGAAATGGCAACCTTTGCCTGATGCCTCGGTACTTCGTGGCTGCGCTTGCCCCCCTTGCACCAAAGAGGGAAGGAGGACACTGCGCGGGCTGGCACCCGCCTGGCGCCCTCTGTCGTCATGGCTTGCGTCGCGGGCACCTTGTAACACCCCGAATGTAACTTTCCCTATTTGTACTCCAACTCTTGCCGTTTCCGACGTTAAGTTATATTTATTTTCTCGAGTTCGGGGTTTGTCTCCGTGTGTTGTTGTCGTTGTCATGCATCTCATATCATGTCATCATGTGCATTGCTTTTGCATACGTGTTCGTCTCATGCATTCGAGCATTTTCCCCGTTGTCCGTTTTGCATTCCGGCGCTTCATTCTCCTCCGGTGGTCAATTCTAGCTTTCTTTCGTGTGTGGGGATTAAACATTTCCGGATTGGACCAAGACTTGCCAAGCGGCCTTGGTTTACTACCGGTAGACTGCCTGTCAAGTTTCATATCATTTGGACTTCGTTTGATACTCCAACGGTTAACCGAGGGACCGAAAAGGCCTCGTGTGTGTTGCAGCCCAACACCCCTCCAATTTGGCCCAAAACCCACCTAACTCTGCTCCATCGTCTAGAGCGTCCGATCATGATCGCGTGTCCGAAAACCGCACCTCATTTGGACTCTCCTAGCTCCCTCTACCTATAAAACTAGCCCCTCCTCCGAAATCCCGGATCCCCTCCTCAAACCCTAGATCCAACCCACCGCGCCACGCCGGACAAAACCGCGCCGACGGACATTGTCCGCTCCGCCGCCAGCCATCCACGGACTGCCAC